>NW_027461657.1:0-256460 GCF_050947455.1 Rhinoderma darwinii
AGATATAAGAGAGGACTTCAACTCCCAGCATGTCCAGGCTGTTATTATGTGATATCAGAGGACATTACAGGAGGAGATATAAGAGAGGACTTCAACTCCCAGCATGTCCAGACTATTATGTGATATCAGAGGACATTACAGGAGGAGGTATAAGAGGAGAGAACTACAACTCCCAGCATGTCCAGACTGTTATTATGTGATGTCAGAGGACATTACAGGAGGAGGTATAAGAGGAGAGGACTACAACTCCCAGCATGCCCAGACTGTTATTATGTGATATCAGAGGACATTACAGGAGATATAAGAGGAGAGAACTACAACTCCCAGCATGTCCAGGCTGTTATTATGTGATATCAGAGGACATTACAGGAGGAGGATTAGAGGAGAGAACTACAACTTCCAGCATGTCCAGACTGTTATTATGTGATATCAGAGGACATTACAGGAGGAGATATAAGAGGAGAGAACTACAACTCCCAGCATGTCCAGACTGTTATTATGTGATATCAGAGAACATTAGAGGGAGGAGATATAAGAGGAGAGGACTACAACTCCCAGCATGTCCAGGCTGTTATGTGATATCAGAGGACATTACAGGAGGAGATATAAAAGGAGGGGACTACAACTCCCAGCATGTCCAGACTGGTATTATGTGATATCAGAGGATATTACAGGGGGAAATATAAGAGGAGAGAACTACAACTCCCAGCATGTCCAGACTGTTATTATGGGATATCAGAGGACATTACAGGAGGAGATATAAGAGGAGAGAACTACAACTCCCAGCATGTCCAGACTGTTATTATGGGATATCAGAGGACATTACAGGAGGAGATATAAGAGGAGAGGACTACAACTCCCAGCATTTCCAGACTGTTTATATGTGATATCAGAGGACATTACAGGAGGAGGTATAAGAGGAGAGGACTACAACTCCCAGCATGTCCAGGCTGTTATGTGATATTAGAGAACATTACAGGAGGAGGTATAAGAGAACTACAACTCCCAGCATATCCAGAGTGTTGTTATGTGATATTAGAGGACATTACAGGAGGATATATGAGAGAACTACAACTCCCAGCATGTTCAAACTGTTATTATGCGATATCAGTGGACATTATAGGAGGAAGTATAAGAGGAGAGGACTACAACTCCCAGCATGTCCAGGCTGTTATTATGTGATATCAGAGGACATTACAGGAGGAGGTATAAGAGGAGAGAACTACAACTCCCAGCATGTCCAGGCTGTTATTATGTGATATCAGAGAACATTACAGGAGGAGATATGAGAGAACTACAACTCCCAGCATGTTCAAACTGTTATTATGTGATATCAGAGGACATTACAGGAAGAGATATAAAAGGAGAGAACTACAACTCCCAGCATGTCCATGCTGTTATTATGTGATATCAGAGGACATTACAGGGAGGAGACATAAGAGGAGAGAACTACAACTCCCAGCATGTCCAGACTGTTATTATGTGATATCAGAGGACATTACACGAGGAGATATAAGAGGAGAGAACTACAACTCCCAGCATGTCCAGACTGTTATTATGTGATATCAGAGGACATTACAGGGAGACATAAGAGGAGAGGACTACAACTCCCAGCATGTCCAGACTGTTATTATGTGATATCAGAGGACATTACAGGAGGAGATATAAGAGGAGAGAACTACAACTCCCAGCATGTCAAGACTGTTATTATGTGATATCAGAGGACATTACAGGAGGAGGTATAAGAGGAGAGGACTACAACTCCCAGCATGTCCAGGCTGTTATTATGTGATATCAGAGGACATTACAGGAGATATAAGTGGAGAGAACTACAACTCCCAGCATGTCCGGACTGTTATTATGTGATATCAGAGGACATTACAGGAGGAGGTATAAGAGGAGAGGACTACAACTCCCAGCATGTCCAGACTGTTATTATGTGATATCAGAGGGCATTACAGGAGATATAAGAGGAGAGGACTACAACTCCCAGCATGTCCAGACTGTTATTATGTGATATCAGAGGACGTTACAGGAGGAGATATAAGAGGAAAGAACTACAACTTCCAGCATGTCCAGACTGTTATTATGTGATATCAGAGGACATTACAGGAGGAGATATAAGAGGAGAGAACTACAACTCCCAGCATGTCCAGACTGTTATTATGTGATATCAGAGAACATTAGAGGGAGGAGATATAAGAGGAGAGGACTACAACTCCCAGCATGTCGAGGCTGTTATGTGATATCAGAGGACATTACAGGAGGAGATATAAAAGGAGGGGACTACAACTCCCAGCATGTCCAGACTGTTATTATGTGATATCAGAGGATATTACAGGGGGAAATATAAGAGGAGAGAACTACAACTCCCAGCATGTCCAGACTGTTATTATGGGATATCAGAGGACATTACAGGAGGAGATATAAGAGGAGAGAACTACAACTCCCAGCATGTCCAGACTGTTATTATGGGATATCAGAGGACATTACAGGAGGAGATATAAGAGGAGAGAACTACAACTCCCAGCATGTCCAGGCTGTTATTATGTGATATCAGAGGACATTACTGAAGGAGGTATAAGACAGGACTACAACTCCCAGCATATCCAGACTGTTATTGTGTGATATCAGAGGACATTACAGGAGGAGATATAAGAGGAGAGAACTACAACTCCCAGGCTGTTATGTGATATTAGAGAACATTACAGGAGGAGGTATAAGAGAACTACAACTCCCAGCATATCCAGAGTGTTGTTATGTGATATCAGAGGACATTACAGGAGGAGATATGAGAGAACTACAACTCCCAGCATGTTCAAACTGTTATTATGTGATATCAGAGGACATTACAGGAGGAAGTATAAGAGGAGAGGACTACAACTCCCAGCATGTCCAGGCTGTTATTATGTGATATCAGAGGACAATACAGGAGGAGATATAAGATGAGAGAACTACAACTCCCAGCATGTCCAGACTGTTATTATGTGATATCAGAGGACATTACAGGAGGAGGTATAAGAGTAGAGAACTACAACTCCCAGCATGTCCAGACTGTTATTATGTGATATCAAAGGACATTACAGGAGGAGATATAAGAGGAGAGAACTACAACTCCCAGCATGTCCAGACTGTTATTATGTGATATCAGAGGACATTACAGGAGGAGATATAAGAGGAGAGGACTACAACTCCCAGCATGTCCAGGCTGTTATTATGGGATATCAGAGGACATTACAGGAGGAGGTATAAGAGGAGAGAACTACAACTCCCAGCATGTCCAGACTGTTATTATGTGATATCAGAGGACATTACAGGAGGAGATATTAGAGGAGAGAACTACAACTCCCAGCATGTCCAGGCTGTTATTATGTGATATCAGAGGACATTACAGGAGGAGATATAAGAGGAGAGAACTACAACTCCCAGCATGTCCAGACTGTTATTATGTGATATCAGAGGACATTACAGGAGGAGATATAAGAGGAGAGAACTACAACTCCCAGCATGTCCAGACTGTTATTATGTGATATCAGAGGACATTACAGGAGGAGATAAGAGAGAACTACAACTCCCAGCATGCCCAGACTGTTATTATGTTATATCAGAGGACATTACAGGAGGAGATATAAGAGGAGAGAACTACAACTCCCAGCATGTCCAGGCTTTTATTATGTGATATCAGAGGACATTACAGGAGGAGATATAAGAGGAGAGGACTCCAACTCCCAGCATTTCCAGACTGTTATTATGTGATATCAGAGGACATTACGGGAGGAGACATAAGAGGAGAGAACTACAACTCCCAGCGTGTCCAGGCTGTTATTATGTGATATCAGAGGACATTACAGGAGGAGATATAAGAGGAGAGAACTACAACTCCCAGAATGTCCAGACTGTTATTATGTGATATCACAGGACATTAAAGTAGGATATATAAGAGAGAACTACAACTCCCAGCATGTCCAGGCTGTTATTATGCATATCAGAGGACATTACAGGAGGAGATATAAGAGGAGAGAACTACAACTCCCAGAATGTCCAGACTGTTATTATGGGATATCAGAGGACATTACAGGAGGAGGATTAGAGGAGAGAACTACAACTCCCAGCATGTCCAGACTGTTATTATGTGATATCAGAGGACATTACAGGAGGAGATATAAGAGGAGAGAACTACAACTCCCAGCATGTCCAGACTGTTATTATGTGATATCAGAGGACATTAGAGGGAGGAGATATAAGAGGAGAGGACTACAACTCCCAGCATGTCCAGGCTGTTATGTGATATCAGAGGACATTACAGGAGGAGATATAAGAGGAGAGGACTACAACTCCCAGCATGTCCAGACTGTTATTATGTGATATCAGAGGACATTACAGGAGAAGAAATAAGAGGAGAGAACTACAACTCCCAGCATGTCCAGACTGTTATTATGTGATATCAGAGGACATTACAGGAGGAGATATAAGAGGAGAGGACTACAACTCCCAGCATGTCCAGACTGTTATTATGTGATATCAGAGGACATTACAAGAGGAGATATAAGAGGAGAGAACTACAACTCCCAGCATGTCCACACTGTTATTATGTGATATCAGGACATTACAGGAGGAGATATAAGAGAGGACTACAACTCCCAGCATGTCCAGGCTGTTATTATGTGATATCAGAGGACATTACAGGAGGAGGATTAGAGGAAAGAACTACAACTTCCAGCATGTCCAGACTGTTATTATGTGATATCAGAGGACATTACAGGAGGAGATATAAGAGGAGAGAACTACAACTCCCAGCATGTCCAGACTGTTATTATGTGATATCAGAGAACATTAGAGGGAGGAGATATAAGAGGAGAGGACTACAACTCCCAGCATGTCCAGGCTGTTATTATGGGATATCAAAGGACATTACAGGAGGAGATATAAAAGGAGGGGACTACAACTCCCAGCATGTCCAGACTGTTATGTGATATCAGAGGATATTACAGGGGGAAATATAAGAGGAGAGAACTACAACTCCCAGCATGTCCAGACTGTTATTATGGGATATCAGAGGACATTACAGGAGGAGATATAAGAGGAGAGAACTACAACTCCCAGCATGTCCAGACTGTTATTATGGGATATCAAAGGACATTACAGGAGGAGATATAAGAGGAGAGAACTACAACTCCCAGCATGTCCAGGCTTTTATTATGTGATATCAGAGGACATTACAGGAGGAGATATAAGAGGAGAGGACTACAACTCCCAGCATTTCCAGACTGTTTATATGTGATATCAGAGGACATTACAGGAGGAGGTATAAGAGGAGAGGACTACAACTCCCAGCATGTCCAGGCTGTTATGTGATATTAGAGAACATTACAGGAGGAGGTATAAGAGAACTACAACTCCCAGCATATCCAGAGTGTTGTTATGTGATATCAGAGGACATTACAGGAGGAGATATGAGAGAACTACAACTCCCAGCATGTTCAAACTGTTATTATGCGATATCAGTGGACATTACAGGAGGAAGTATAAGAGGAGAGGACTACAACTCCCAGCATGTCCAGGCTGTTATTATGTGATATCAGAGGACATTACAGGAGGAGGTATAAGAGGAGAGAACTACAACTCCCAGCATGTCCAGGCTGTTATTATGTGATATCAGAGAACATTACAGGAAGAGATATAAAAGGAGAGAACTACAACTCCCAGCATGTCCATGCTGTTATTATGTGATATCAGAGGACATTACAGGGAGGAGACATAAGAGGAGAGAACTACAACTCCCAGCATGTCCAGACTGTTATTATGTGATATCAGAGGACATTACACGAGGAGATATAAGAGGAGAGAACTACAACTCCCAGCATGTCCAGACTGTTATTATGTGATATCAGAGGACATTACAGGGAGACATAAGAGGAGAGGACTACAACTCCCAGCATGTCCAGACTGTTATTATGTGATATCAGAGGACATTACAGGAGGAGATATAAGAGGAGAGAACAACAACTCCCAGCATGTCCAGACTGTTATTATGTGATATCAGAGGACATTACAGGAGGAGGTATAAGAGGAGAGGACTACAACTCCCAGCATGTCCAGGCTGTTATTATGTGATATCAGAGGACATTACAGGAGATATAAGTGGAGAGAACTACAACTCCCAGCATGTCCGGACTGTTAGTATGTGATATCAGAGGACATTACAGGAGGAGGTATAAGAGGAGAGGACTACAACTCCCAGCATGTCCAGACTGTTATTATGTGATATCAGAGGGCATTACAGGAGATATAAGAGGAGAGGACTACAACTCCCAGCATGTCCAGACTGTTATTATGTGATATCAGAGGACGTTACAGGAGGAGATATAAGAGGAGAGGACTACAACTCCCAGCATGTCCAGACCTTTATTATGTGATATCAGAGGACATTACAGGAGGAGATATAAGAGGAAAGAACTACAACTCCCAGCATGTCCAGGCTGTTATTATGTGATATCAGAGGACATTACAGGAGGAGATATAAGAGGATAGAACTACAACTCCCAGCATGTCCAGACTGTTATTATGGGATATCAGAGGACATTACAGGAGGAGATATAAGATGAGAGGACTACAACTCCCAGCATGTCCAGGCTGTTATTATGTGATATCAGAGGACATTACAGGAGGAGATATAAGAGGAAAGAACTACAACTCCCAGCATGTCCAGACTGTTATTATGGGATATCAGAGGACATTACAGGAGGAGATATAAGAGGAGAGAACTACAACTCCCAGCATGTCCAGACTGTTATTATGTGATATCAGAGGACATTACAGGAGGAGATATAAGAGGAGAGGACTACAACTCCCAGCATGTCCAGGCTGTTATTATGGGATATCAGAGGACATTACAGGAGGAGGTATAAGAGGAGAGAACTACAACTCCCAGCATGTCCAGACTGTTATTATGTGATATCAGAGGACATTACAGGAGGAGATATTAGAGGAGAGAACTACAACTCCCAGCATGTCCAGGCTGTTATTATGTGATATCAGAGGACATTACAGGAGGAGATATAAGAGGAGAGAACTACAACTCCCAGCATGTCCAGACTGTTATTATGTGATATCAGAGGACATTACAGGAGGAGATATAAGAGGAGAGAACTACAACTCCCAGCATGTCCAGACTGTTATTATGTGATATCAGAGGACATTACAGGAGGAGATAAGAGAGAACTACAACTCCCAGCATGTCCAGACTGTTATTATGTGATATCAGAGGACATTACAGGAGGAGAAATAAGAGGAGAGAACTACAACTCCCAGCATGTCCAGACTCTTATTATGTGATATCAGAGGACATTACAGGGAGGAGATATAAGAGGAGAGAACTACAACTCCCAGCATGTCCAGACTGTTATTATGTGATATCAGAGGACATTACAGGAGGTGATATAAGAGAAGGGAACTACAACTCCCAGCATGTCCAGACTGTTATTATGTGATATCAGAGGACATTACAGGAGGAGATATAAGAGGAGAGAACTACAACTCCCAGCATGTCCAGGCTGTTATTATGTGATATAAGAGGACATTACAGGGAGGAGATATAAGAGGAGAGAACTACAACTCCCAGCATGCTCAGACTTTTATTATGTGATATCAGAGGACATTACAGGAGGAGGTATAAGAGAGAACTACAACTCCCAGCATGTCCAGGCTGTTATTATGTGATATCAGAGGACATTACAGGAGGTGATATAAGAGGAGGGAACTACAACTCCCAGCATGTCCAGACTGTTATTATGTGATATCAGAGGACATTACAGGAGGAGATATGAGGAGAGGACTACAACTCCCAGCATGTCCAGGCTGTTATTATGTGATATAAGAGGATATTACAGGAGGTATAAGAGGAGAGAACTACAACTCCCAGCATGTACAGACTGTTATTATGTGATATCAGAGGACATTACAGGAGGAGATATAAGAGGAGAGAACTACAACTCCCAGCATGTCCAGACTGTTATTATGTGATATCAGAGGACATTACAGGGGGAGATATGAGGAGAGGACTACAACTCCCAGCATGTCCAGACTGTTGTTATATGTGATATCAGAGGACATTACAGGGGGAGATATAAGAGGAGAGGACTACAACTCCCAGCATGTCCAGGCTGTTATTATGTGATATCAGAGGACATTACAGGAGGAGATATAAGAGAAGAGAACTACAACTCCCAGCTTTTCCAGACTGTTATTATGTGATGTCAGAGGACATTACAGGAGGAGGTATAAGAGGAGAGGACTACAACTCCCAGCATGTCCAGACTGTTATTATGTGATATCAGAGGACATTACAGGGGGAGATATGAGGAGAAGACTATAACTCCCAGCATGTCCAGACTGTTATTATGTGATATCAGAGGACATTACTGGAGGATATATAAGAGGAGAGAACTACAACTCCCAGCATGTCCAGACTGTTATTATGTGATGTCAGAGGACATTACAGGAGGAGGTATAAGAGGAGAGGACTACAACTCCCAGCATGTCCAGACTGTTATTATGTGATATCAGAGGACATTACAGGGGGAGATATGAGGAGAAGACTATAACTCCCAGCATGTCCAGACTGTTATTATGTGATATCAGAGGACATTACTGGAGGATATATAAGAGGAGAGAACTACAACTCCCAGCATGTCCAGACTGTTATTATGGGATATCAGAGGACATTACAGGAGGAGATATAAGAGGAGAGAACTACAACTCCCAGCATGTCCAGGCTGTTATTATGTGATATCAGAGGACATTACAGGAGGAGGTATAAGAGGAGAGAACTACAACTCCCAGCATGTCCAGACTGTTATTATGTGATATCAGAGGACATTACAGGGGGAGATATGAGGAGAGGACTACAACTCCCAGCATGTCCAGACTGTTATTATGTGATATCAGAGGACATTACAGGGGGAGATATAAGAGAAGAGGACTACAACTCCCAGCATGTCCAGACTGTTATTATGGGATATCAGAGGACATTACAGGAGGAGATATAAGAGGAGAGGACTACAACCCCCAGCATGTCCAGACTGTTATTATGTGATATCAGAGGACATTACAGGAGGAGGTATTAGAGTAGAGGACTACAACTCCCAGCATGTCCAGGCTGTTATTATGTGATATCAGAGGACATTACAGGAGGAGATATAAGAGAGAACTACAACTCCCAGCATGTCCAGACTGTTATTATGTGATATCAGAGGACATTACAGGAGGAGATATAAGAGGAGAGGACTACAACTCCCAGCATGTCCAGACTGTTATTATGTGATATCAGAGGACATTAGAGGAGGCGATATAAGAGGAGAGGACTACAACTCCCAGCATGTCCAGACTGTTATGTGATATCAGAGGACATTACAGGAGGAGATATAAGAGGAGAGAACTACAACTCCCAGCATGTCCAGGCTGTTATGTGATATCAGAGGACATTACAGGAGGAGGTATAAGAGGAGAGAACTACAACTCCCAGCATGTCCAGGCTGTTATGTGATATCAGAGGACATTACAGGAGGAGGTATAAGAGAAGAGAACTAAAACTCCCAGCATGTCCAGGCTGTTATTATGTGATATCAGAGGACATTACAGGAGGAGATATAAGAGGAGAGAACTACAACTCCCAGCATGTCCAGACTGTTATTATGTGATATCAGAGGACATTACAGGAGGAGATATAAGAGGAGAGAACTACAACTCCCAGCATGTCCAGGCTGTTATTATGTGATATCAGGACATTACAGGAGGAGATATAAGGGGAGAGAACTACAACTCCCAGCATGTCCAGGCTGTTATTATGTGATATCAGAGGACATTACAGGAGGAGATATAAGAGGAGAGAACTACAACTCCCAGCATGTCCAGACTGTTATTATGTGATATCAGAGAACATTACAGGAGGAGATATAAGAGGAGAGGACTACAACTCCCTGCTTTTCCAGACTGTTATTATATGATGTCAGAGAACATTACAGGAGGAGGTATAAGAGGAGAGGACTACAACTCCCAGCATGTCCATACTGTTATTATGTGATATCAGAGGACATTACATGAGGAGATATAAGAGGAGAGAACTACAACTCCCAGCATGTCCAGACTGTTATTATGTGATATCAGAGGATATTACAGGAGGAGATATAAGAGGAGGACTACAACTCCCAGCATGTCCAGACTGTTATTATGTGATATCAGAGGACATTACAGGAGGAGATATAAGAGGAGAGAACTACAACTCCCAGCATGTCCAGGCTGTTATTATGTGATACCAGAGAACATTACAGGAGGAGATATAAGAGGAGAGAACTACAACTCCCAGCATGTCCAGGCTGTTATTATGTGATATCAGAGGACATTACAGGAGGAGGTATAAGAGGAGAGAACTACAACTCCCAGCATGCCCATACTGTTATTATGTGATATCAGAGGACATTACAGGAGATATAAGAGGAGAGGACTACAACTCCCAACATGTCCAGACTGTTATTATGGGATATCAGAGGACATTACAGGAGGAGGTATAAGAGGAGAGAACTACAACTCCCAGCATGTCCAGACTGTTATTATGTGATATCAAAGGACATTACAGGAGGAGATATAAGAGGAGAGAACTACAAGTCCCAGCATGTCCAGACTGTTATTATGTGATGTCAGAGGACATTACAGGAGGAGACATAAGAGGAGAGGACTACAACTCCCAGCATGTCCAGACTGTTATTATGTGATATCAGAGGACATTACAGGAGGAGATATAAGAGGAGAGGACTACAACTCCCAGCATGTCCAGACTGTTATTATGTGATATCAGAGGACATTAGAGGAGGCGATATAAGAGGAGAGGACTACAACTCCCAGCATGTCCAGGCTGTTATGTGATATCAGAGGACATTACAGGAGGAGATATAAGAGGAGAGAACTACAACTCCCAGCATGTCCAGGCTGTTATGTGATATCAGAGGACATTACAGGAGGAGGTATAAGAGGAGAGAACTACAACTCCCAGCATGTCCAGGCTGTTATGTGATATCAGAGGACATTACAGGAGGAGGTATAAGAGAAGAGAACTAAAACTCCCAGCATGTCCAGGCTGTTATTATGTGATATCAGAGGACATTACAGGAGGAGATATAAGAGGAGAGAACTACAACTCCCAGCATGTCCAGACTGTTATTATGTGATATCAGAGGACATTACAGGAGGAGATATAAGAGGAGAGAACTACAACTCCCAGCATGTCCAGGCTGTTATTATGTGATATCAGGACATTACAGGAGGAGATATAAGGGGAGAGAACTACAACTCCCAGCATGTCCAGGCTGTTATTATGTGATATCAGAGGACATTACAGGAGGAGATATAAGAGGAGAGAACTACAACTCCCAGCATGTCCAGACTGTTATTATGTGATATCAGAGAACATTACAGGAGGAGATATAAGAGGAGAGGACTACAACTCCCTGCTTTTCCAGACTGTTATTATATGATGTCAGAGAACATTACAGGAGGAGGTATAAGAGGAGAGGACTACAACTCCCAGCATGTCCATACTGTTATTATGTGATATCAGAGGACATTACAGGAGGAGATATAAGAGGAGAGAACTACAACTCCCAGCATGTCCAGACTGTTATTATGTGATATCAGAGGATATTACAGGAGGAGATATAAGAGGAGGACTACAACTCCCAGCATGTCCAGACTGTTATTATGTGATATCAGAGGACATTACAGGAGGAGATATAAGAGGAGAGAACTACAACTCCCAGCATGTCCAGGCTGTTATTATGTGATACCAGAGAACATTACAGGAGGAGATATAAGAGGAGAGAACTACAACTCCCAGCATGTCCAGGCTGTTATTATGTGATATCAGAGGACATTACAGGAGGAGGTATAAGAGGAGAGAACTACAACTCCCAGCATGCCCATACTGTTATTATGTGATATCAGAGGACATTACAGGAGATATAAGAGGAGAGGACTACAACTCCCAGCATGTCCAGACTGTTATTATGGGATATCAGAGGACATTACAGGAGGAGGTATAAGAGGAGAGAACTACAACTCCCAGCATGTCCAGACTGTTATTATGTGATATCAAAGGACATTACAGGAGGAGATATAAGAGGAGAGAACTACAAGTCCCAGCATGTCCAGACTGTTATTATGTGATGTCAGAGGACATTACAGGAGGAGACATAAGAGGAGAGAACTACAACTCCCAGCATGTCCAGGCTGTTATTATGTGATATCAGAGGACATTACAGGAGGAGATATAAGAGAGGACTACAACTCCCAGCATGTCCAGACTGTTATTATGTGATATCAGAGGACATTACAGGAGGAGATATAAGAGAGGACTACAACTCCCAGCATGTCCAGACTGTTATTATGTGATATCAGAGGACATTACAGGAGGAGGTATAAGAGGAGAGAACTACAACTCCCAGCATGTCCAGACTGTTATTATGTGATGTCAGAGGACATTACAGGAGGAGATATAAGAGGAGACTACTACAACCCCCAGCATGTCCAGACTGTTATTATGTGATATCAGAGGACATTACAGGAGATATAAGAGGAGAGAACTACAACTCCCAGCATGTCCAGGCTGTTATTATGTGATATCAGAGGACATTACAGGAGGAGATATAAGAGAGGACTTCAACTCCCAGCATGTCCAGGCTGTTATTATGTGATATCAGAGGACATTACAGGAGGAGATATAAGAGAGGACTACAACTCCCAGCATGTCCAGGCTGTTATTATGTGATATCAGAGGACATTACAGGAGGAGGTATAAGAGGAGAGGACTACAACTCCCAGCATGTCCAGACTGTTATTATGTGATATCAGAGGACATTACAGGAGGAGGTATAAGAGGAGAGGACTACAACTCCCAGCATGTCCAGACTATTATGTGATATCAGAGGACATTACAGGAGGAGGTATAAGAGGAGAGAACTACAACTCCCAGCATGTCCAGACTGTTATTATGTGATGTCAGAGGACATTACAGGAGGAGGTATAAGAGGAGAGGACTACAACTCCCAGCATGCCCAGACTGTTATTATGTGATATCAGAGGACATTACAGGAGATATAAGAGGAGAGAACTACAACTCCCAGCATGTCCAGACTGTTATTATGGGATATACGAGGACATTACAGGGGGAGATATAAGAGGAGAGAACTACAACTCCCAGCATGTCCAGACTGTTATTATGGGATATCAGAGGACATTACAGGAGGAGATATAAGAGGAGAGTACTACAACTCCCAGCATGTCCAGGCTGTTATTATGGGATATCAGAGGACATTACAGGAGGAGATATAAGAGGAGAGAACTACAACTCCCAGCATGTCCAGACTGTTATTATGTGATATCAGAGGACATTACAGGAGGATATATAAGAGGAGAGAACTACAACTCCCAGCATGTCCAGACTGTTATTATGTGATATCAGAGGACATTACAGGAGGATATATAAGAGGAGAGGACTACAACTCCCAGCATGTCCAGACTGTTATTATGTGATATCAGAGGACATTACAGGAGGAGATATAAGAGGAGAGGACTACAACTCCCAGCATGTCCAGACTGTTATTATGTGATATCAGAGGACATTACAGGAGGAGATATAAGAGGAGAGGACTACAACTCCCAGCATGTCCAGACTGTTATTATGGGATATCAGAGGATATTACAGGAGGAGGCATAAGAGGAGAGAACTACAACTCCCAGCATGTCCAGGCTGTTATTATGTGATATCAGAGGACATTACAGGAGGAGATATAAGAGGAGAGGACTACAACTCCCAGCATGTCCAGACTGTTATTATGTGATATCAGAGGATATTACAGGAGGAGGCATAAGAGGAGAGAACTACAACTCCCAGCATGTCCAGGCTGTTATGTGATATCAGAGGACATTACAGGAGGAGATATAAGAGGAGAGGACTACAACTCCCAGCATTCCTCTGGCTCCGCCTCTCACATAATTGCTGACAACCTATAGGAGAGAAAACACTGATTGATCACCAGATCACACGTCACATAGCCCCGCCCCTCACATAGCCCCGCCCTTCATGGCACGTGGTTATCGCCTGGCCACACTACATAGGAGCGACGCCCTCATTGTATGATACGTCATCATGCAGCACAGAAGCCCCGCCTCCTCGCATAGCCCCGCCCGTCATTTCATGTGATTTCTTCTTATTAGCGCTTCTTCCTGGATTTCTCCGCCGCACAGCTAAGCTCCGCCCCCTCTGTTACTGGTCACATGATGGGACGTCATCTCAGGTCCTTGGTTCACTTTACTGCACAGTTGAGCTCCGCCCCCTCCGGTGCTGATCACATGATGGTGAAGTCTTCACAGGTCCTTCAGACATAGTCCTATTACAGATACGTAGCAGGTCCTGGTCGGTGGAGGACTGGTCGTCACTGCTGTTGTGTTCTTCTCTCTGTTATCAGTCAGTAGAAGATTTCCCATGATTCACAGCGGTGTATACAGAGGATATATATATATTACCTGCTACTAAGCTGCATTCTCCCCTGTCTTACATTATTAGTAGAAGAAGACGCGGCGTGTGACTGCAGTGTAAGGTAAGATGACGTCACACGCGTTATATGTGAGGAGAGAGGCTGCCGGTGACATGTTATATGTGAGGAGAGAGGCTGCCGGTGACGTGTTATATGTGAGGAGAGAGGCTGCCGGTGACATGTTATATGTGAGGAGAGAGGCTGCCGGTGACATGTTATATGTGAGGAGAGAGGCTGCCGGTGACATGTTATATGTGAGGAGAGAGGCTGCCGGTGACATGTTATATGTGAGGAGAGAGGCTGCCGGTGACGTGTTATATGTGAGGAGAGAGGCTGCCGGTGACGTGTTATATGTGAGGAGAGAGGCTGCCGGTGACATGTTATATGTGAGGAGAGAGGCTGCCGGTGACATGTTATATGTGAGGAGAGAGGCTGCCGGTGACGTGTTATATGTGAGGAGAGAGGCTGCCGGTGACATGTTATATGTGAGGAGAGAGGCTGCCGGTGACATGTTATATGTGAGGAGAGAGGCTGCCGGTGACATGTTATATGTGAGGAGAGAGGCTGCCGGTGACGTGTTATATGTGAGGAGAGAGGCTGCCGGTGACGTGTTATATGTGAGGAGAGAGGCTGCCGGTGACGTGTTATATGTGAGGAGAGAGGCTGCCGGTGACGTGTTATATGTGAGGAGAGAGGCTGTCGGTGACATGTTATATGTGAGGAGAGAGGCTGCCGGTGACGTGTTATATGTGAGGAGAGAGGCTGCCGGTGACATGTTATATGTGAGGAGAGAGGCTGCCGGTGACATGTTATATGTGAGGAGAGAGGCTGCCGGTGACGTGTTATATGTGAGGAGAGAGGCTGCCGGTGACGTGTTATATGTGAGGAGAGAGGCTGCCGGTGACATGTTATATGTGAGGAGAGAGGCTGCCGGTGACATGTTATATGTGAGGAGAGAGGCTGCCGGTGACATGTTATATGTGAGGAGAGAGGCTGCCGGTGACATGACACGTGTTATATGTGAGGAGAGAGGCTGCCGGTGACATGTTATATGTGAGGAGAGAGGCTGCCGGTGACGTGTTATATGTGAGGAGAGAGGCTGCCGGTGACGTGTTATATGTGAGGAGAGAGGCTGCCGGTGACACGTGTTATATGTGAGGAGAGAGGCTGCCGGTGACATGTTATATGTGAGGAGAGAGGCTGCCGGTGACGTGTTATATGTGAGGAGAGAGGCTGCCGGTGACGTGTTATATGTGAAGAGAGGCTGCCGGTGACATGTTATATGTGAAGAGAGGCTGCCGGTGACATGTTATTTGTGAGGAGAGAGGCTGCCGGTGACGTGTTATATGTGAGGAGAGAGGGTGACGTGTTATATGTGAGGAGAGAGGCTGCCGGTGACATGTTATATGTGAGGAGAGAGGCTGCCGGTGACATGTTATATGTGAGGAGAGAGGCTGCCGGTGACGTGTTATATGTGAGGAGAGAGGCTGCCGGTGACATGTTATATGTGAGGAGAGAGGCTGCCGGTGACATGTTATATGTGAGGAGAGAGGCTGCCGGTGACATGTTATATGTGAGGAGAGAGGCTGCCGGTGACATGTTATATGTGAGGAGAGAGGCTGCCGGTGACATGTTATATGTGAGGAGAGAGGCTGCCGGTGACATGTTATATGTGAGGAGAGAGGCTGCCGGTGACGTGTTATATGGGAGGAGAGAGGCTGCCGGTGACGTGTTATATGGGAGGAGAGAGGCTGCCGGTGACATGTTATATGTGAGGAGAGAGGCTGCCGGTGACGTGTTATATGTGAGGAGAGAGGCTGCCGGTGACGTGTTATATGTGAGGAGAGAGGCTGCCGGTGACATGTTATATGTGAGGAGAGAGGCTGCCGGTGACATGTGAGGAGAGAGGCTGCCGGTGACGTGTTATATGTGAGGAGAGAGGCTGCCGGTGACATGTTATATGTGAGGAGAGAGGCTGCCGGTGACGTGTTATATGTGAGGAGAGAGGCTGCCGGTGACATGTTATATGTGAGGAGAGAGGCTGCCGGTGACATGTTATATGTGAGGAGAGAGGCTGCCGGTGACATGTTATATGTGAGGAGAGAGGCTGCCGGTGACGTGTTATATGTGAGGAGAGAGGCTGCCGGTGACGTGTTATATGTGAGGAGAGAGGCTGCCGGTGACGTGTTATATGTGAGGAGAGAGGCTGCCGGTGACGTGTTATATGTGAGGAGAGAGGCTGCTGGTGACATGACACGTGTTATATGTGAGGAGAGAGGCTGCCGGTGACGTGTTATATGTGAGGAGAGAGGCTGCTGGTGACATGACACGTGTTATATGTGAGGAGAGAGGCTGCCGGTGACGCGCTATATGTGAGGAGAGAGGCTGCCGGTGACGTGTTATATGTGAGGAGAGAGGCTGCCGGTGACATGTTATATGTGAGGAGAGAGGCTGCCGGTGACGTGTTATATGTGAGGAGAGAGGCTGCCGGTGACATGTTATATGTGAGGAGAGAGGCTGCCGGTGACATGTTATATGTGAGGAGAGAGGCTGCCGGTGACGTGTTATATGTGAGGAGAGAGGCTGCCGGTGACGTGTTATATGTGAGGAGAGAGGCTGCTGGTGACGTGTTATATGTGAGGAGAGAGGCTGCCGGTGACGTGTTATATGTGAGGAGAGAGGCTGCCGGTGACGTGTTATATGTGAGGAGAGAGGCTGCTGGTGACGTGTTATATGTGAGGAGAGAGGCTGCTGGTGACATGTTATATGTGAGGAGAGAGGCTGCCGGTGACGCGTTATATGTGAGGAGAGAGGCTGCCGGTGACATGTTATATGTGAGGAGAGAGGCTGCCGGTGACATGTTATATGTGAGGAGAGAGGCTGCCGGTGACATGTTATATGTGAGGAGAGAGGCTGCCGGTGACATGTTATATGTGAGGAGAGAGCCTGCCGGTGACATGTTATATGTGAGGAGAGAGGCTGCCGGTGACATGACACGTGTTACATGTGAGGAGAGAGGCTGCCGGTGACATGTTATATGTGAGGAGAGAGGCTGCCGGTGACATGTTATATGTGAGGAGAGAGGCTGCCGGTGACATGACACGTGTTATATGTGAGGAGAGAGGCTGCCGGTGACGTGTTATATGTGAGGAGAGAGGCTGCCGGTGACGTGTTATATGTGAGGAGAGAGGCTGCCGGTGACGTGTTATATGTGAGGAGAGAGGCTGCCGGTGACGTGTTATATGTGAGGAGAGAGGCTGCCGGTGACGTGTTATATGTGAGGAGAGAGGCTGCCGGTGACATGACACGTGTTACATGTGTGATCGCAATTTGAGTCACGTTACGCCTTGATCTCCATGCAGGTTCAAATCAGGTGGGGGGGGCGAGCTCGGAGAAGTAACAGATACACTGAGACGTTTCTCAAGGCAAAATACTTCTGACTTTATTTAACTGTAGTGGTCGCTTTTATAGCGTCAGAACAAAGACATTCCATAACATATGAGTCATCTGTATATTCAATCCCTACATCCTTACATCCTTCTTTCCCATTGGTGGAACACAAGGTATTCCCTTAGGTTTCCTTTTATGCTTAGGGGGGTTGGTCAAGTGATTGACCGCCATCTGTTCGCAATTTCAAGACACAGCAGAGCAGCTGTAAACTATTTCCTCTCTTAACCTTTCTAAAATACCCATTCTATTGTAACACATGTTCTCCTCTATAACATTTCACTCCTTGGGGCCCCAGATACATTATACATATATTTATACCATAACAATCCCTCCTTTTGTGATTTTACCAACACCTAAATTCCAATGCTACTTCTATCTCCTGATAGCAAGGCTTCGATCCATTTCTTCACTTGATTCACACAGGTATGTAGGTGGGGTAATCTCACAACACTCTTTCATCATAATGTATAGGCCTCTGATTGAATGCTTCCCTTATTTTGCAAAATGTATAACAATTGAAACATGTAAGCAATATAAACAATATTATGAAACATATCAAGGGTTGGAATAACATATGCAGTATCTTAGTGGCAGTGGGGGAAAATCCTGTAAAAACGTCATACTAGTGATGGGCACTGGCATCTTTATTGCTGACGATAAATTTATTACTTCCCTAGCTGCTATTGTAGCCAATACTTTCACTTTACTTAGAGTTACATTATGGGCTGCTATCAATTTCTTTACGTCTTTAGACTTTTGTAACACTTGTTTTAACTCTTCCAGTGGCAAACTAAAATTTCCATAGGGCAAAGGTTCAGGTACCCATACAGTGGACATTATTTCTTCTAAAGTAGGCAGGAACACTATAGTTTGGTTCCCCCAAGTCAAATGCGTCACATTGTATAGACATCCTGAAAATGGTCCTGTGAGATTAAACTGGCTAAGGGTCTGCTTGTCGTTAGTTATTAAACATACATGCTGTGGACCTACTTCAATATATACCTGTAGGTTAGCTTCTGGGATTATAGTGAGTGCGCATACATTATCCTGCTGCTGCATTAGACAGGGTTCATATATCCCTGACTGTTCATTACATACATATCCATGCTCTGTTAACTGGCACAAATCTATATTCCTTGTCTTATTTTGAGAATCTATGTGTGTTCCTTTTATTTCTGGCATCCAATATTGTCCTAATAATGTCACCGGATCAATCATTACCATTGGCATAACAATAAATTTGCATAATAGAGTAGGATTTTTCACATGAAATGCTATTAGTCTTCCTGCGCACCATTTAGGTGTACACTCAGTATACTCAGGCTGTAACAATAACCACATATCATTTCTCTTTCCTATGGGCAGAATGTCTGTCCATTGCCTAACATGACTACTAAACAATTTATTCTTACAATTATTCATCTGTTCTTGTTGCCACATCGTTTTAAGCGTACATACTGTCCAATTCACAAAAGTTGATACATTCTGTAATGTTCTATATTCGGTTAGCATACTTTCATTAAAAACATTTAGGAACAGTTCATCTATAGTTAACCCTTTTTGCTGTAAGTCAAAGGTAGTAGGTAACCATGAGGCACCTCTCCTTAATGCAGTAGATGTGTCGTCTCCCACTGAGTTTCATTTGTTCATAACTGTTTCTAACTGTATACCATTCAATACTCCTAATCCCGTTCCTACCCCTCCTAATAGCGGGTCATACCATTCTCTTTTTTGTCTATGACAGCTGGGGGATTCAGGGAAGGAAATATTGAAGTGTACATTCTTTTTCTGCTGTTGGGTTACAGCGCTCTTACAAGTGTGTGCGATTCTTTCCAGACTTTGTACTGTTATATGTGGCTTAAAACTATCTCTTAAAATTGTTATCAAGAATACAAAATATCTTCTATTTCTTATTTGGCTATTATTCATACATAATATCATCCCATCAGTCTCTTTTATTACAATCGTAGAGTTGAGCCTCTCCTTGTTGCATCTTTCATAAATCTTATTTATCATTTCATTTCTATTTTTACTGGTTGTATATTTCTATAGATACTGTACATCTGGTTCATAACAACAAAACCACAGCCCCGGCGTCTCTTCTTGTATGCTAATGTTGGCTGTTTTGTCTATGTGAAGGTACACAGTCCCTCCATGTGGTCCTTTTCTCCAAGTCCCTTCGGTTGTAGTCACATTTGTAGTATAACACGGGTCATTGGCCTTACAGGTGTAGTTACCCTGCTTTCTATCCACTGTGGCATTCGCCCACACTGTCCTGAACTGTTCCAGTGATTCTGTACTGATTACGTGTACAGGAGTAGCAGTTCTGCCTTTTTGTATAAGAGCACACGCAACAACCGCCGCAACAACCGCAAAGATCTTCATTCTTCTGGCTGAAGAACCTTTTTACAATGACTGGCGTGAATCCAGCTTGCCTTTCCTTCGAGCTTCACTGAGGTGCTTGTAACGAGTAGGACTTGAAAAGGACCATCAAATCTTGGGTCTAGACTTTTCCTCACGTGTCTTTTGACAACGACCCAATCTGCTGGTTCTAGCTTATGCGTCCCTTCAACTGAATCAGGACCTGGAATGGAAGCAAAAACTTGTGCATGCACCTTGGTCAATTGTTTGTTCAGCGTTTATACATAGTCAGTTAACCTACCATACTGCATTTGGAGCATCTATGGAAAATAACATCCTAATCTGGGAGCCGACCCAAATAAGATCTCATATGGGCTGAGACCTGTTCTTTTTGTGGGCGTGTATCTTACTGAGAACAAGGCTAATGGTAGACACTCGGTCCATGGTTTCCCGGTTTCTACCATTGCTTTTTGGATTTTCAATTTGAGAGTCCCATTTAGTCTCTCAACCTTCCCACTACTTTGTGGATGGTATGGTGTATGTAGGGCTTGACTTATGCCTAGAGCTGACAACACATGGTTCATGATTTCACCCGTAAAATGAGTTCCTCTGTCGCTCTCCATCATCTCTGGAACTCCATATCTGCACACCACCTCGTTGATCAGTTTCTTTGCTGTGGCTACGGCTGTAGCTTTGGTTACTGGAAAAGCTTCTGGCCATCCTGAAAAGAGATCAATACAAACAAGCACATACTCATAGGTACCAACTTTTGGTAATTGAATATAGTCTATCTGTAGTCTCTGGAACGGATATATAGGTCTGGGTGTGTGCTTCTGTGGTACTTTTACAGTTCTTCCAATATTATGTGTTGCACAGATCATGCATCCTTGTGTAAAACTGCTGGCCATCACACTAAACCCTGGAGCATACCAGGTTTTGTTAACCAAGTCCATCATTGCCGTTTTTGACTGGTGTGTCTCTCCATGTGTTATTTGGGCCATCATTGGGAACATTGTCTTAGGCAGGCACAGTTTATTCTGGCATTGCCAGAGGCCATCTTTTCGTAGCGTTGCTCCTTGGGCCGTCCACTTGTCTTTTTCTTCTTCTGTTGCTTGTCCTTGAAGTTTTTGCAGTAGTTCCGGGCTTACAGCTGGTCTTGTTTCCTCTGGATCTTTTATCTGACATACGGCTGCTAACACGGGTAGCTTCTGTGCTGCTTGCTTTGCCGCTTCGTCTGCCGGGGCATTTCCCCTTTTGTCTCTGGTGAACTCACCTTAGTGTGAGCTTTTAATTTTTACTACTGCTACTTCTGTGGGTAACATCAGGGTCTCCATCAAGTATTTTACAAAGTCTGCATTCTTTTCAGGTGTACCTGCAGAGGTCAAAAACTGTCTTGCCCTCCATATGGGGCCATAATCGTGTGCAATCCCAAAAGCATATCGAGAGTCAGTGTATATATTTGCTGTCTTTCCTTCTGCATGTTGGCATGCTGCTGCCAGGGCCTTAAGCTCCGCTTCTTGTGCTGAGCGGGACGCTGGTAAGGAGGCTGCTTCTAGGACTACATCTTCGGTGGTTACTGCATATCCTGTAAGAAAAGATCCTTCTACACAATACCTTGAACCATCCACAAAGAGTATTGGGTCTGGGTTTTGGAGTGGGGTATCTTTTACATGTGCGAACCCCACTGTTTCCTGGGCCATAAGGGCCATACAATCATGTTCATCAGTTTCAGGCAAAAATTGTGACCATACTTTACCTACGTCTTCTCCCCCTTGCTCCAAAGGCAGTAAGGTAGCTGGGTTCAATGTAGTACAGCGGTGTAAAGTAACCTGCTCAGGAAGAAGAAGAGCACAAATTAATCTCAAATATCTTGCAGTGGACAAATGCTTAGGTTGTACTTGAGTTAGAATAGCAGTAATATCATGTGGTGGAAATGCCAGGACCAAATCTGAGGCCTTGTTTAACATTGAATTTACAGCAATGATAGCTCTCACACATGATGGGGAACCTCGGGCCCCAGGGTCTAGTCTAGCTGAATAATATGCTACCGGGCGCTGCTGTGGTCCATGACTTTGTGTGAGAACCGCAGTGTCATGTCCATTTTGTTCAGTACAGTACAAAGTATATGCTTGCGTAGAGGTACTCCATGGATTGGTGTCACAAGCCGCTACCAAACACAACTCCTCCTCATTCAGTTGATAATCCAAAATACTTTGAGAATCTCACTTTTATCAGGTTCTGCAAATACTTGATTAATACAAAAACAAATAAAAATAAAACATCCCCAAAAACTTTACATCAAATTAACAATGTCCAGACAAGTTTTGTTTTGCCTTCTCCCTCATCTAAATCCATAAAGACTCGTGTGAGTGATGTCACATCGCCTCCTGTGTAACTTTGCTGGAGGGGGATGGTCTCTTACACATAAACCAAAATTGTACCTGATCAGTTCCTTCACCCTTCCCCCCTTTGTGGACTCTGCGAGAGTGATGTAGCAGAGTTCAAAACTACATCTCAACATAACACTAATTTAACCCCTTGTAATGTGCAACAGCCTGAAACAAAAATGACTTTTTCCTGACAAACATTTGATCTTTACAATGACATAACTCATGTGTGAAATCAAAAACAAAACAATTGTAGTTAGTTATTCAATAAAACAGAAAATATTATCTCTGATAACATTAATTACTGCAAACCAATAAACAGTATAACGGTGGGGGCACATACATTTTCAATACCCCGTGTCTCACAGTATCTGTAGTTTAATACATCTGAATTATCAAAACACATGAAATCTGATCACATCATAACACATAATTATCGTAACTTTTATAACCAACAGCGCTTGCGCAAAAGAGAAGAAATTTATTTCGGTTTGTAGACATTACTGATATATATATATATCTCAGCAGTGCATATTGAGATCCCTTTGTCTCATCAGCCCTGCAGACTGCACCCAGTCAGCCCCCCTCCTCCTCCTCCCAAACACAGCACACTTTAGGGGGGAGGGAGGGGGGTCACACACTCAAAGCTTCTCACAACTTCTCACAACTTCTCACAACTTAACACTTTCAATGCCGGCAAAACAACATACGTATCTGCAATCATTTATCACACCATTGTATAGGAATTATCTACGTTAATGTTTAACCGTACAATCTGACGGCCACCATCTCTATATTATGATGACGTGTTGTTTCATCAGTGAACTAAAACTGGAACTTCTGTAAATAGAAAAGACACTACAAATGACAAAATTAACAAGGTGATTATTTCATACTGATTTGGTTGGGCCGGGCGTGGCCACATCAGGGGCAGGGGGGGGGCAGCCTCTCCCCTTGGAAACAGTGCGCAGGGGGTTTCCCACCAACAATGAGGACACACTCAACATGAGGTACGGACGCCATTACCGGGCGTCGGCTGGTCCTGTTTTCTAATACATACAATACATTTCTTATTCCTAACTTCCTCTTCTGCAAATCCCTCTAAAGCACTTTCCATCAACTTTCTACCTTCCAACTTCCCTTTGTTCTCCAGAATACCTTTTGCCCAATCTGCGGCTTGGAGCCGCCCTCCTCTTTTTCCCTCTGCCAGTTTACATGCCTTGATCAGGGCAAGCAACTCTGCACTCTGTGCAGAATGTATGACAGGATCAAGGGTCTCATCATATAAGACAGAGGTGTCTGGTGGTTTGGCTGTGAAGGACTGCTTATACATTATTACATTTATCACTTTTCCTGATTCAATCTACAAAATGACACAAAGTCATACAAAATATCTATATCAGCATTTAATGTTGTGTCCATTCATTTCAAGAACAAGATTACATTTCTTATCTCACTAGCAGCTGTTCTTCACCTCCCCCTTCTCTTGTCACACTAGTTGATTCTAAATTATACCATATGGGAATTTACTATAAGGTCACTTGCAACATTAAAACTACTACTACTTCTATCACTTCCTTTGCTTTAAACTTTACTTTATAAAATATGAATTTCCTCTGACACTTTTCATCTTTCAACCATCCACGTTTTGTGTCACAACATTCATTCCATTTTTCTGCGTCTAACCGTCCATGGGATTCTAGACCACATGCTTTCATAAAAAATTTTTTTTTTTTTTGTTCCCTGCGTTGCCTTTTTACCTTCTCTTTCTGCTACTACCTGTTTGGCGGTTTGTCCTTTGGGGTGCTCATCTCGTACTCTTGTTACAGATTCTAGCTACTGACAGATGAATTCCATTCTCATCTGTTTTATACAGTTTCTAGTTTCCGTACTTACTCCTGTTACAGATTTTAGCTACTGACAGATGAATTCCATTCTCATCTGTTTTATACAGTTTCTAGTTTCCGTACTTACTCTTGTTACAGATTTTAGCTACTGATAGATGAATTCCATTCTCATCTATTTTAGACAGTTTCTAGCTTCCGTACTTACTCTTATTACAGATTCTAGCTGACAGACGAATTCCATTCTCATCTGTTTTAGACAGTTTCTAGTCTCCGTACTTAATAGGGACACCAGTTCCCCATTGTCTAGTTATAAGTGGTCGCCTATAGGCAGACCCTAAGTTATGTAGGGGGTAGTTTTCCTGATAGGTGAATTTCTGGATTTACGATCCCCTAGTAAGCTTACACCCTTTTAACAGGTGCTTGCTCACCCATATGCCATACCTCAAACTTCTCGTTTGCCGTGACTGTTTCCCATAGCCCTGCTATGATGGAGGGGACTCTTACCCTTCTCTCTCAGTTTTTATCTTCACTAACAAACACTATGGCTATTGGCTGTTAGGGAAAGTCCCACACTACCTTTCTCACCTATTTTATACAGTTACTTATCCCCTCAAAACCCTTTTAAACCTTCTTCTACTCTGGCCAGAGAATTAAATTCCTTTTATAACTAGCTTACTTTCTTCTTATTCACTTTAAACACCACTCAAGGAGATATCCTCCACACCATAACAGTAATATGACAAATATTCCTGATCCAAATAATAAGGAAAACGTAAAATCAAGCTGTTCATTTGACATGCCGGATTATCGGATTGCAGAAAATTCTGGAATTTTGAGCTGAAAATCAGTGCATGATAATCCACGCAAGTACCTCAATGCTGTACACACATTTTCGGTATTTTGCCAGATTATCAGATTGCACAAAATTTTCGATTTTCGGGCTAAAATTTAGCCTATCATAATCCCCGTAGTCACCTGAAGCATGTACACATGTTTCTGGTAATTTGCCGGATTATCGGAAGTTTTTTCCAAAAACAATTTCCTTATTCTAAAATGCATTTGTGACACAAAACTGGGTTCCTACAACATTCATACAAATACTGCCATGGAGATCAGGCACTTTATCCTGAGGGTAGGATTACATATAGACTTGACCAGATTTTTACACTAAAAATACCCTCATGTGGCCCCTCTATTCCTCAGGAGTACTACCGGGAAGGTGACCTACCAGACAGGAAGGTGCAGAGCAGAGTTTGTAAGAATTAAGTCTTCTTACCTTGCTGCAGCAGTGGTCTGCACGTTCCTTCGTCCGGGTGGTCGCCATTCAAGTCCCGGGAGATCCCCTAAGGTGGGGTGCCGTCCTTCTGGTCAAGTCCCTGGTTCGGGCGCCAATTTCTGTGATCGCAATTTGAGTCACGTTACGCCTTGATCTCCATGCAGGTTCAAATCAGGTGGGGGGGGCGAGCTCGGAGAAGCAACAGATACACTGAGACGTTTCTCAAGGCAAAATACTTCTGACTTTATTTAACTGTAGTGGTCGCTTTTATAGCGTCAGAACAAAGACATTCCATAACATATGAGTCATCTGTATATTCAATCCCTACATCCTTACATCCTTCTTTCCCATTGGTGGAACACAAGGTATTCCCTTAGGTTTCCTTTTATGCTTAGGGGGGTTGGTCAAGTGATTGACCGCCATCTGTTCGCAATTTCAAGACACAGCAGAGCAGCTGTAAACTATTTCCTCTCTTAACCTTTCTAAAATACCCATTCTATTGTAACACATGTTCTCCTCTATAACATTTCACTCCTTGGGGCCCCAGATACATTATACATATATTTATACCATAACACATGTGAGGAGAGAGGCTGCCGGTGACATGTTATATGTGAGGAGAGAGGCTGCCGGTGACATGTTATATGTGAGGAGAGAGGCTGCCGGTGACATGTTATATGTGAGGAGAGAGGCTGCCGGTGACATGTTATATGTGAGGAGAGAGGCTGCCGGTGACATGTTATATGTGAGGAGAGAGGCTGCCGGTGACATGTTATATGTGAGGAGAGAGGCTGCCGGTGACATGACACGTGTTATATGTGAGGAGAGAGGCTGCCGGTGACGTGTTATATGTGAGGAGAGAGGCTGCCGGTGACGTGTTATATGTGAGGAGAGAGGCTGCCGGTGACGTGTTATATGTGAGGAGAGAGGCTGCCGGTGACATGTTATATGTGAGGAGAGAGGCTGCCGGTGACGTGTTATATGTGAGGAGAGAGGCTGCCGGTGACGTGTTATATGTGAGGAGAGAGGCTGCCGGTGACGTGTTATATGTGAGGAGAGAGGCTGCCGGTGACGTGTTATATGTGAGGAGAGAGGCTGCCGGTGACGTGTTATATGTGAGGAGAGAGGCTGCCGGTGACGTGTTATATGTGAGGAGAGAGGCTGCCGGTGACGTGTTATATGTGAGGAGAGAGGCTGCCGGTGACATGTTATATGTGAGGAGAGAGGCTGCCGGTGATGTGTTATATGTGAGGAGAGAGGCTGCCGGTGACATGTTATATGTGAGGAGAGAGGCTGCCGGTGACATGACACGTGTTATATGTGAGGAGAGAGGCTGTCGGTGACATGTTATATGTGAGGAGAGAGGCTGCCGGTGACGTGTTATATATGAGGAGAGAGGCTGCCAGTGACGTGTTATATGTGAGGAGAGAGGGGGGCGTGGCTTAGCTATGGAGCTGTGAGCACGCGTTTCGGGGGAGCTCCGCACTAGCAGCTGAATAACAGCCATTTTTCCCGGGTAAATCCGGCAGGCGATGCCAGGAAAACGAAGGGGACCCTGCCCTGGAACTTCCCGGTCCTTACCTCGCTCCTCTAGCCGTTGTAGGAGCATGGAGCGCTATCTTTCCTCTTCACAAGCGGCCGCGGGCGAACGAGTAGTAATGGCGGACGCATTGCCGCCACATCCGGCCTCAGACACTCTGGCTCCTTCTCTTCCTGCTCCCCTGTTGCAGTCAACACAAGCGGCCACGTCTGCTGATACGAGCCTTCCCTGCTGCAGCTCTCAGGATGCGGTAAGCCTTGTCTCTCCCCTCAACATGCCATTAGTGAGAGATTTGCCCGCCATTATACCACACACATATGCCCCTGAAGTTCAGGCTGGCCCATCGGGCTTACATGCTGACCTACAGCTACTGAGGGAGATGATACAAGCCCTCCCCACCCGACAAGATCTTGACTCTTTGGTGTCCAGGGTTGAACAGGCACATCAGCAAGATATAACTGACCTGCGTCAGGATGTGGACAGACTAGACACTAGGGCGCTTACATCTGAAAATACTGTGTCGGCCATTGACTCTAGGGTAACTGCGTTGGAAAAAGCTGCCACGGATACTAGAACACATTTACAGTCCCTGGCGCTTCAACTAGATGATCAGGAGAACAGAGGACGCAGAAACAATGTGCGTCTGAAGGGCCTTCCGGACCTCGGCCCACGAGATGAGCTGATGTCTAGAGTATCTATTATATTTAACAAGCTCACTAACCGACCATCAGAAGCGACTTTTCTCCTAGATCGCATTCATAGAGTTTCGCGCCCAGGCCCGCTTGATTTGTCCTCTCCCCGCGACGTGTTGTGTCGCCTTCACTATTATACTGATAAAGATGCAATTATCCGGGGAGCATGGTCACATGGTCCGATCCCAGTTGAAGGAAGTACGGTTACTATATACCCTGATGTCTCTCCACGGACACTCTATATGAGACGGCTCCTTCATCCTCTGCTTGAAAAAATCAAGGCCGCAGGCGCCACTTATAGATGGGGACACCCGTTTCATGTTGTTGTGAAAAACAACTCTGGCTTCTATCTCCTGCGCCACTCCTCGGATCTTGAGGGCCTCTTTCGATTTCTTCAGATCGATCCGTTCCCAGTCCCGGATTGGCTATCCCTGGACAGAATTGAGCAACCTCAACGTCGTCGCCTCAACAGAGCTAACCAGCCCATACGAAGCAGATCCATCCCGGGTGTACCACATTTGCCGTTAATCGACCTCTCCCGCCGGGTCCCGCCTGAGGCCTAAGGAGGACTTTCCGGCTAATATCCTTTTATTTGTCAATATGTTGCTGGGCCGCCGACAGCATTGATGCTCAAGGGACTTGAGGTCGTCAAATGTTATTTTGCTCACATAATGTTTTGATGGTTATCTAGCAGGGCTTTTCTGTAAATAAGTGCTTTGCCTAGCTCTTTCACAGGATACTCAGGTTTCGTGTATAGATAGAATGGCCACAAGGGGCCTTCACTTAGTCCTCAGGAAGTATGTGCTGCTTATACCGTATTAGTTTAAAAGTTAATGGAAGATCGCCACATGAGGTGTACGGGTTCGAGGTTGTTTAGAGGCTGTGATATCTCCTGCAGCGATAGTGGCATTTAGCATACTGATACCTCCCCCACCCGCAACCGTTTGCTGGTTAAATATATTAGATAAAGGTTTGTGTTGCGGGCTATGGGGAGTCTCATATGACTCTGTTAGTCGTCATATCTGATAATTTTAAAAAAGCGATGTTTGCCGAGCATACACTAGTTGTGTGTTAAATTCCAAATCCACTTAGCAGCTAAGAGGTCGAATTTCTGGTTGATAACAGTTTACAACAGCCTAGTATACTTAAATAGAAGGATGTGGCGTCGCTATGGGTTGTCCATCAGAGGTCATGGATATTAGCACAGGTATTGGGTTAACCTCCCTTGGCTAGTAGTAATTGAGAGATACACGTCGGTTCTATTCATGATTGTGCCTCTGTCGCCTCCCCAATGGTAGGCGATGGAAGAAATGGTTTACTGGTTGATGATAATGGTTGCGGTGCGGGGTTCCCCCCCCCGTGGTTTTCCAGGTCCCCACAAATTTAACAACCTTCCTTTACAGGTTTTTACACCGTATAGGAGTCGGCCTGTGGGCCTCTTTCTTGTGTATCGTCTTATTCTCTCTTTCTCCCATCTCTATCTGTCCTCCTCTTGCCCTCTACTTTGCTTTCCCCTCCCCCTCCCCTTCCACCACAGCCCAGGACAGATATGTCGCAACATACACAAACGGACCTGATTATTGGGTCATTAAATGTCAAGGGGTTACACAGTCCTGGAAAGCGATCCATACTTTTCAATTTGCTGAAAGGCAAAAATATACAGGTGGCGTTCCTTCAGGAGACGCACCTATGTCAGCAAAAACCTTTTAAACTCTCTAACGCATGGTTCCCCAATGCATATCATAGTCTTTCTCCAGACACGAAATCCAGGGGGACAAGTATTTTGATCTCTAGATCTCTTCCTTGGGAGTTCAAGGGGTCTCGCAGTGATGAAGTGGGACGAATGCTCTTGATCAAAGGAGTTATTGACTCTCAAGTATACACTTTTGCCTCTTTTTACCTACCCAACTCTGGTCAATGCACAGCCCTTGTTGGCTTTCTGAATGCCCTGGAGGAGTTTGGAGAGGGTACCATTGTCCTGGGAGGGGATTTCAATGTTGCATTGGACCCTGCACTAGACACGTCCGTAGGATCCTCTTCATTCTCGAGGGCACATCTGCGCCGCATTATGAAATCATTTCATGAACACCAATTAGTGGACACATGGCGTCTCCTACACCCAGCAGATAGGGACTTTTCATTCTACTCCGCAGTACACGACAAATATTCCAGAATTGATCTGTTTTTCGTCAAGCATCACTCGCTACATTCTATACGTGCGGCCGACATTGACTTTATTTCCTTTTCGGACCATGCATTAGTCACCTTGACCCTCTCTCTGCATTCCCCGCTATACCGTCAATCTCAGTGGAAACTGAACCCAACGCTTCTCTCGGATTCAGTGGTTACTGCTGATATCCAACGTAATATCACTGACTACTTCGTAACTAATGCCACAGAGACCATTAACCCTCGCATTATCTGGGAGGCGCATAAATGCGTAATCAGAGGTATATTTATTAAACATGGTGCACGTCGGAAAAAAGAAAGGGCGGGGGCCACGGTCCGCTTGCTGTCTGAAATTGAAGTGCTTGAGATCTCTCATAAACGTTCCCATGACCCGGAGTGTAGGATTGCCCTCCTGCGTAAAAGAGAGGAACTGCGTACCTTATTGATGGCTCGAGCCAAGGCTACGCTTTCTAGATGTAAACGTCATTATTACGAATATGGCAACAAGAGTAGTAGGTCTCTGGCTAGAGCTTTGCGGACCCAACAGTCCCAGAATTACATACCCTCCATAGTATCCCCCTCACAAACGCGACATCGTTTGCCGTTGGACATAGCTTCCGCATTCCGGGATTTCTACGCTGCCCTATATAATACTGACTCTACCAACCCGTCTGTGTCATCCAGTGATTTCAGGTCTAAAATTTTTAAATATATCGCGGATTCTGGTCTACCTGCCTTATCGGAAGATCACATCAATAGCCTGGAAGAACCACTTACCACACAAGAACTCGCATACGCTTTAAAACATTCCAGAACAGGCAAGGCACCTGGCCCAGACGGGTTTACAATTCAATATTATAAAAAGTTTATGTCGTCTCTAGGTCCACATTTTTTAGCCTCCTTTAACTCATATTCGGCCTCCTCCCCTATCCCTCCTGACGCCCTTAGGGCACATATTGCGGTGATCCCCAAACCGGGCAAAGACCCCACACAATGTGCCAGTTACAGACCCATATCCCTCCTCAATACAGATATCAAGTTGTTTGCTAAAATTCTAGCGGAACGTCTCGCTCCACTGATGGGAGGAATCGTACATAATGACCAGGCAGGGTTCATGGCAGGTAGAGAGGCACGAGACAACACAACCAGAGCCATCAATCTGATCCACAAGGCCAAAATCTCCAATATACCTCTTATGCTTCTATCCACAGATGCGGAAAAAGCATTTGATAGAGTTAACTGGACCTTTATGGAAGAAACCCTCTCACGTCTGGGCCTTGGATCACATATGCTGGGATGGATAATGTCGCTTTATTCATGCCCATCCGCCCGAGTTCGAGTAAACGGCCTTCTATCAGACGAATTTGCTATACACAACGGCACTAGACAGGGTTGCCCCCTCTCACCCTTGATATTTATATTGACACTAGAACCCCTTTTACGCCATATACGTGCAAACGTGGATGTGAAGGGACTAGAAACGAGTAACTCAACTAACAAGGTGGCGGCCTATGCAGACGATCTGCTATTCTTCCTGACGAATCCAACTGTCTCCCTTCCCAATCTCATGCGGGAATTCCAACGGTTTTCAAGCTTATCCAACTTTAAAATTAATTTCACTAAGTCCGAGGCCCTGAACATTTCTCTTTCACCTCATCTTTCCACAACCTTAAAACAATCTTTCAGTTTTAAATGGAACCCAACAGCGTTGAAATATCTTGGAGTTCGCTTAACAGCAGACCTGAGAGATCTCTTCCATCTAAATTTTCCTCCACTCCTTGCTGAGCTTAAGGCAGATTGTGCCAGATGGGCCAAAGGTACCTTTACTTGGTTGGGCCGCTGTAACATCTTTAAAATGAATGCTCTCCCTAGGCTACTATATTTATTTCAAACCCTTCCCATAGCCATCCCAACACAGTTCTTTAAAACGGTCAATTCTCTTCAGATTAAGTTTATATGGAATGGTAAGACTCCACGTCTGTCCCGAACGTTATTATGCCGATCTAGGGCATCGGGGGGTATATCATTACCTGATGTCCGCACTTACTATATTGCATCCCATCTTGCCCGGGTAGTTGATTGGTGCAGACATGCGACTGTTAAGGCTTGGGTGTCTTTGGAGCAGAGTTTTTCTTCTATCCCAATATCGGCCCTTCCATGGCTGCACCGTAGCCAACTCAGACATCTCCATCATCACCCTACTATAGGCCCAACATTAGCATGCTGTTCCCTCCCCTCGGTAAGGGCATCGTGCTTGCCAGTCCCTTCCTCTATGTTTCCGATACTGGGCAATCCATCCTTTCCCACTGGCTTAACGGACCCAGTTTTCCGTATATGGCAATCCTTGGGATGTTATCGTGCAGATCGGTTCCTAAAGGATGGTGACTGGCTTTCTGTTGCAGACCTGGCCCAGATTGATGATCTCCCTACGTTGGGGCAATGGCGTTCGCTGCAACTGCGACACTTTTTAACGTCTATCCCAGCCCCTAGGTCCTACCAGGAGGGGAAAACTCCACTAGAGACCCTCTGCACAGGCTCTGACCTGATTAGACATACATTATCCGCTATTTACAGAATTCTCATGGACCCCCCAGATATGCCCAATCCTATATACATGTCAAAATGGGAAGAGGACCTGGGAATATCCTTCTCCCCCACACAGGGGCAGCGTATATTCCTTATGGCTCAAAAAACCTCTATCTGCTCAAGATACCAAGAGGCAAGCTTCAAACTACTCTCACGTTGGTATAGGACCCCAGTCCGCCTACATAACATCTTCCCCACAGTGTCCCCAATGTGCTGGAGATGTGGGCAAGACAGTGGTACCCTCTTCCATACCTTCTGGTCATGTCCTCTCCTTACCCCATTTTGGGAAGGTGTAAAGAGGGTAATAATGGAAATTACAAACACAAATGTAACCATGGATGCGGCCCTTTTTCTTCTTCATCATTGCGACATCCCAGTGAACAAATATAAGCGTTCCCTGCTTCATTTTCTAGTGATGGCAGCTCGTCATTGCATCCCACTAAGGTGGAAGGATCCATCTCCCCCAACACTATCCCTCTGGGTTTCACAGGTTAACGACATCATGCATATGGAGGACTTGACATCCGTTATCAATGACTCAAGCTCCAGGTTCTGCCAAACTTGGGCCCAATGGATGGTTTTTCAGGACTCCTGCTTCTTTCCGCTCTCCTCTTCTTTCTTCATTCTCTGTTCTGGGAGCTTTGCTCCATCTACACTTTCCTGATTTGTGTTCCCCTGTCGTTATTCCCTCTTTTTCATTCAGTATGCCATTAGATGACAATGTACTTATTGTTCTTTCTGTACATTTGCCTTTGGATTATGTATTCTAAATGTACATTACCTTGTTGTATGTTTTCCTTTATGTTATAAAAAGGACCTTATAGGTCTACAAAAATAAAGAATTTCAAAAAAAATATGTGAGGAGAGAGGCTGCCGGTGACGTGTTATATGTGAGGAGAGAGGCTGCCGGTGACGTGTTATATGTGAGGAGAGAGGCTGCCGGTGACGTGTTATATGTGAGGAGAGAGGCTGCCGGTGACATGTTATATGTGAGGAGAGAGGCTGCCGGTGACGTGTTATATGTGAGGAGAGAGGCTGCCGGTGACGTGTTATATGTGAGGAGAGAGGCTGCCGGTGACGTGTTATATGTGAGGAGAGGCTGCCGGTGACGTGTTATATGTGAGGAGAGAGGCTGCCGGTGACGTGTTATATGTGAGGAGAGAGGCTGCCGGTGACGTGTTATATGTGAGGAGAGAGGCTGCCGGTGACGTGTTATATGTGAGGAGAGAGGCTGCCGGTGACGTGTTATATGTGAGGAGAGAGGCTGCCGGTGACGTGTTATATGTGAGGAGAGAGGCTGCCGGTGACGTGTTATATGTGAGGAGAGAGGCTGCCGGTGACATGACACGTGTTATATGTGAGGAGAGAGGCTGCCGGTGACGTGTTATATGTGAGGAGAGAGGCTGCCGGTGACGTGTTATATGTGAGGAGAGAGGCTGCCGGTGACGTGTTATATGTGAGGAGAGAGGCTGCCGGTGACGTGTTATATGTGAGGAGAGAGGCTGCCGGTGACGTGTTATATGTGAGGAGAGAGGCTGCCGGTGACGTGTTATATGTGAGGAGAGAGGCTGCCGGTGACGTGTTATATGTGAGGAGAGAGGCTGCCGGTGACGTGTTATATGTGAGGAGAGAGGCTGCCGGTGACATGACACGTGTTATATGTGAGGAGAGAGGCTGCCGGTGACGTGTTATATGTGAGGAGAGAGGCTGCCGGTGACCTGTTATATGTGAGGAGAGAGGCCGCCGGTGACATGACACGTGTAATATGTGCGGAGAGAGGCTGCCGTTGACGTGTTATATGTGAGGAGAGAGGCTGCCGGTGACATGACACGTGTTATATGTGAGGAGAGAGGCTGCCGGTGACATGTTATATGTGAGGAGAGAGGCTGCCGGTGACATGTTATATGTGAGGAGAGAGGCTGCCGGTGACATGTTATATGTGAGGAGAGAGGCTGCCGGTGACATGTTATATGTGAGGAGAGAGGCTGCCGGTGACGTGTTATATGTGAGGAGAGAGGCTGCCGGTGACCTGTTATATGTGAGGAGAGAGGCCGCCGGTGACATGACACGTGTAATATGTGCGGAGAGAGGCTGCCGGTGACATGACATGTGTTATATGTGAGGAGAGAGGCTGCCGGTGACGTGTTATATGTGAGGAGAGATGCTGCCGGTGACGTGTTATATGTGAGGAGAGAGGCTGCCGGTGCATGTTATATGTGAGGAGAGAGGCTGCCGGTGACGTGTTTTATTTGAGGAGAGAGGCTGCCGGTGACGTGTTATATGTGAGGAGAGAGGCTGCCGGTGACATGTTATATGTGAGGAGAGAGGCTGCCGGTGACATGTTATACGTGAGGAGAGAGGCTGCCGGTGAAATGTTATATGTGAGGAGAGAGGCTGCCGGTGACATGTTATATGTGAGGAGAGAGGCTGCCGGTGACGTGTTATATGTGTGGAGAGAGGCTGCCGGTGACATGACACGTGTTATATGTGAGGCGAGAGGCTGCCGGTGACGTGTTATATGTGAGGAGAGAGGCTGCCGGTGACGTGTTATATGTGAGGAGAGAGGCTGCCGGTGACGTGTTATATGTGAGGAGAGAGGCTGCCGGTGACATGACACGTGTTATATGTGAGGAGAGAGGCTGCGGGTGACGTGTTATATGTGAGGAGAGTCTGCCGGTGACGTGTTATATGTGAGGAGAGAGGCTGCTGGTGACGTGTTATATGTGAGGAGAGAGGCTGCCGGTGACGTGTTATATGTGAGGAGAGAGGCTGCCGGTGACGTGTTATATGTGAGGAGAGAGGCTGCCGGTGACGTGTTATATGTGAGGAGAGAGGCTGCCGGTGACGTGTTATATGTGAGGAGAGAGGCTGCCGGTGACGTGTTATATGTGAGGAGAGAGGCTGCCGGTGACGTGTTATATGTGAGGAGAGAGGCTGCCGGTGACCTGTTATATGTGAGGAGAGAGGCTGCCGGTGACATGTTATATATGAGAGAGGCTGCCGGTGACATGTTATATGTGAGGAGAGAGGCTGCCGGTGACATGACACGTGTTATATGTGAGGAGAGAGGCTGCCGGTGATGTGTTATATGTGAGGAGAGAGGCTGCCGGTGACATGTTATATATGAGAGAGGCTGCCGGTGACATGTTATATGTGAGGAGAGAGGCTGCCGGTGACATGACACGTGTTATATGTGAGGAGAGAGGCTGCCGGTGATGTGTTATATGTGAGGAGAGAGGCTGCCGGTGATGTGTTATATGTTAGGAGAGAGGCTGCCGGTGATGTGTTATATGTTAGGAGAGAGGCTGCCGGTAACATGTTATATGTGAGGAGAGAGGCTGCCGGTGACCTGTTGTATGTGAGGAGAGAGGCTGCCGGTGACATGTTATATGTGAGGAGAGAGGCTGCCGGTGACGTTATATGTGAGGAGAGACGCTGCCGGTGACCTGTTATATGTGAGGAGAGAGGCTGCCGGTTATATGTGAGGAGAGAGGCTGCCGGTGACGTGTTAGATGTGAGGAGAGAGGAGGCCGGTGAAGTGTTATTTGTGAGGAGAGAGGCTGCCGATGACGTGTTATATGTGAGGAGAGAGGCTGCCGATGACGTGTTATATGTGAGGAGAGAGGCTGCTGGTGATATGTTATATGTGAGGAGAGAGGCTGCCGGTGACACGTGTTATATGTGAGGAGAGAGGCTGCCGGTGACGCGTTATATGTGAGGAGAGAGGCTGCCGGTGACGCGTTATATGTGAGGAGAGAGGCTGCCAGTGACGTGTCATATGTGAGGAGAGAGGCTGCCGGTGACGTGTCATATGTGAGGAGAGAGGCTGCCGGTGACGTGTCATATGTGGGGAGAGAGGCTGCCGGTGACGTGTTATATGTGAGGAGAGAGGCTGCCGGTGACATGACACGTGTTATATGTGAGGAGAGAGGCTGCCGGTGACGTGTTATATGTGAGGAGAGAGGCTGCCGGTGACGTGTTATATGTGAGGAGAGAGGCTGCCGGTGACGCGTTATATGTGAGGAGAGAGGCTGCCGGTGACATGTTATATGTGAGGAGAGAGGCTGCCGGTGACGTGTTATATGTGAGGAGAGAGGCTGCCGGTGATGTGTTATATGTGAGGAGAGAGGCTGCCGGTGACGTGTTACATGTGAGGAGAGAGGCTGCCGGTGACATGACACGCGTTATATGTGAGGAGAGAGGCTGCCGGTGACATGTTATATGTGAGGAGAGAGGCTGCCGGTGACATGACACGTGTTATATGTGAGGAGAGAGGCTGCCGGTGACGTGTTATATGTGAGGAGAGAGGCTGCCGGTGACGTGTTATATGTGAGGAGAGAGGCTGCCGGTGACGTGTTATATGTGAGGAGAGAGGCTGCCGGTGACGTGTTATATGTGAGGAGAGAGGCTGCCGGTGACGTGTTATATGTGAGGAGAGAGGCTGCCGGTGATGTGTTATATGTGAGGAGAGAGGCTGCCGGTGACATGTTATATGTGAGGAGAGAGGCTGCCGGTGACATGACACGTGTTATATGTGAGGAGAGAGGCTGTCGGTGACATGTTATATGTGAGGAGAGAGGCTGCCGGTGACGTGTTATATGTGAGGAGAGAGGCTGCCGGTGACGTGTTATATGTGAGGAGAGAGGCTGCCGGTGACGTGTTATATATGAGGAGAGAGGCTGCCGGTGACGTGTTATATATGAGGAGAGAGGCTGCCGGTGACGCGTTATATGTGAGGAGAGAGGCTGCCGGTGACGTGTTATATGTGAGGAGAGAGGCTGCCGGTGACGCGTTATATGTGAGGAGAGAGGCTGCCGGTGACGTGTTATATGTGAGGAGAGAGGCTGCCGGTGACGTGTTATATGTGAGGAGAGAGGCTGCCGGTGACGTGTTATATGTGAGGAGAGAGGCTGCCGGTGACGTGTTATATGTGAGGAGAGAGGCTGCCGGTGACGTGTTATATGTGAGGAGAGAGGCTGCCGGTGACGCGTTATATGTGAGGAGAGAGGCTGCCGGTGACGCGTTATATGTGAGGAGAGAGGCTGCCGGTGACGCGTTATATGTGAGGAGAGAGGCTGCCGGTGACGTGTTATATGTGAGGAGAGAGGCTGCCGGTGACGTGTTATATGTGAGGAGAGAGGCTGCCGGTGACGTGTTATATGTGAGGAGAGAGGCTGCCGGTGACATGTTATATGTGAGGAGAGAGGCTGCCGGTGACGTGTTATATGTGAGGAGAGAGGCTGCCGGTGACGTGTTATATGTGAGGAGAGAGGCTGCCGGTGACGTGTTATATGTGAGGAGAGAGGCTGCCGGTGACGTGTTATATGTGAGGAGAGAGGCTGCCGGTGACGTGTTATATGTGAGGAGAGAGGCTGCCGGTGACATGTTATATGTGAGGAGAGGCTGCCGGTGACGTGTTATATGTGAGGAGAGAGGCTGCCGGTGACGTGTTATATGTGAGGAGAGAGGCTGCCGGTGACGTGTTATATGTGAGAAGAGAGGCTGCCGGTGACGTGTTATATGTGAGGAGAGAGGCTGCCGGTGACGTGTTATATGTGAGGAGAGAGGCTGCCGGTGACGTGTTATATGTGAGGAGAGAGGCTGCCGGTGACGTGTTATATGTGAGGAGAGAGGCTGCCGGTGACGTGTTATATGTGAGGAGAGAGGCTGCCGGTGACATGACACGTGTTATATGTGAGGAGAGAGGCTGCCGGTGACGTGTTATATGTGAGGAGAGAGGCTGCCGGTGACCTGTTATATGTGAGGAGAGAGGCCGCCGGTGACATGACACGTGTAATATGTGCGGAGAGAGGCTGCCGGTGACGTGTTATATGTGAGGAGAGAGGCTGCCGGTGACATGACACGTGTTATATGTGAGGAGAGAGGCTGCCGGTGACATGTTATATGTGAGGAGAGAGGCTGCCGGTGACATGTTATATGTGAGGAGAGAGGCTGCCGGTGACGTGTTATATGTGAGGAGAGAGGCTGCCGGTGACCTGTTATATGTGAGGAGAGAGGCCGCCGGTGACATGACACGTGTAATATGTGCGGAGAGAGGCTGCCGTTGACGTGTTATATGTGAGGAGAGAGGCTGCCGGTGACGTGTTATATGTGAGGAGAGAGGCTGCCGGTGACATGACACGTGTTATATGTGAGGAGAGAGGCTGCCGGTGACATGTTATATGTGAGGAGAGAGGCTGCCGGTGACATGTTATATGTGAGGAGAGAGGCTGCCGGTGACGTGTTATATGTGAGGAGAGAGGCTGCCGGTGACCTGTTATATGTGAGGAGAGAGGCCGCCGGTGACATGACACGTGTAATATGTGCGGAGAGAGGCTGCCGGTGACGTGTTATGTGAGGAGAGAGGCTGCCGGTGACGTGTTATATGTGAGGAGAGATGCTGCCGGTGACGTGTTATATGTGAGGAGAGAGGCTGCCGGTGCATGTTATATGTGAGGAGAGAGGCTGCCGGTGACGTGTTTTATTTGAGGAGAGAGGCTGCCGGTGACGTGTTATATGTGAGGAGAGAGGCTGCCGGTGACATGTTATATGTGAGGAGAGAGGCTGCCGGTGACATGTTATACGTGAGGAGAGAGGCTGCCGGTGAAATGTTATATGTGAGGAGAGAGGCTGCCGGTGACATGTTATATGTGAGGAGAGAGGCTGCCGGTGACGTGTTATATGTGTGGAGAGAGGCTGCCGGTGACATGACACGTGTTATATGTGAGGCGAGAGGCTGCCGGTGACGTGTTATATGTGAGGAGAGAGGCTGCCGGTGACGTGTTATATGTGAGGAGAGAGGCTGCCGGTGACGTGTTATATGTGAGGAGAGAGGCTGCCGGTGACATGACACGTGTTATATGTGAGGAGAGAGGCTGCGGGTGACGTGTTATATGTGAGGAGAGTCTGCCGGTGACGTGTTATATGTGAGGAGAGAGGCTGCCGGTGACGTGTTATATGTGAGGAGAGAGGCTGCCGGTGACGTGTTATATGTGAGGAGAGAGGCTGCCGGTGACGTGTTATATGTGAGGAGAGAGGCTGCCGGTGACGTGTTATATGTGAGGAGAGAGGCTGCCGGTGACGTGTTATATGTGAGGAGAGAGGCTGCCGGTGACGTGTTATATGTGAGGAGAGAGGCTGCCGGTGACGTGTTATATGTGAGGAGAGAGGCTGCCGGTGACGTGTTATATGTGAGGAGAGAGGCTGCCGGTGACGTGTTATATGTGAGGAGAGAGGCTGCCGGTGACCTGTTATATGTGAGGAGAGAGGCTGCCGGTGACATGTTATATATGAGAGAGGCTGCCGGTGACATGTTATATGTGAGGAGAGAGGCTGCCGGTGACATGACACGTGTTATATGTGAGGAGAGAGGCTGCCGGTGATGTGTTATATGTGAGGAGAGAGGCTGCCGGTGATGTGTTATATGTTAGGAGAGAGGCTGCCGGTGATGTGTTATATGTTAGGAGAGAGGCTGCCGGTAACATGTTATATGTGAGGAGAGAGGCTGCCGGTGACATGTTATATGTGAGGAGAGAGGCTGCCGGTGACGTTATATGTGAGGAGAGACGCTGCCGGTGACCTGTTATATGTGAGGAGAGAGGCTGCCGGTTATATGTGAGGAGAGAGGCTGCCGGTGACGTGTTAGATGTGAGGAGAGAGGAGGCCGGTGAAGTGTTATTTGTGAGGAGAGAGGCTGCCGATGACGTGTTATATGTGAGGAGAGAGGCTGCTGGTGATATGTTATATGTGAGGAGAGAGGCTGCCGGTGACACGTGTTATATGTGAGGAGAGAGGCTGCCGGTGACGCGTTATATGTGAGGAGAGAGGCTGCCGGTGACGCGTTATATGTGAGGAGAGAGGCTGCCAGTGACGTGTCATATGTGAGGAGAGAGGCTGCCGGTGACGTGTCATATGTGAGGAGAGAGGCTGCCGGTGACGTGTCATATGTGGGGAGAGAGGCTGCCGGTGACGTGTCATATGTGAGGAGAGAGGCTGCCGGTGACGTGTCATATGTGAGGAGAGAGGCTGCCGGTGACGTGTTATATGTGAGGAGAGAGGCTGCCGGTTATATGTGAGGAGAGAGGCTGCCGGTGACATGACGCGTGTCATATGTGAGGAGAAGAGGCTGCCGGTGACGTGTCATATGTGAGGAGAGAGGCTGCCGGTGACGTGTTCTATGTTAGGAGAGAGGCTGCCGGTAACGTGTTATATGTGAGGAGAGAGGCTGCCGGTGACATGACACGTGTTATATGTGAGGAGAGAGGCTGCCGGTTATATGTGAGGAGAGAGGCTGCCGGTGACATGACACGTGTTATATGTGAGGAGAGAGGCTGCCGGTGACGTGTTATATGTGAGGAGAGAGGCTGCCGGTGACGTGTTATATGTGAGGAGAGAGGCTGCCGGTGACGTGTTATATGTGAGGAGAGAGGCTGCCGGTGACGTGTTATATGTGAGGAGAGAGGCTGCCGGTGACGTGTTATATGTGAGGAGAGAGGCTGCCGGTGACGTGTTATATGTGAGGAGAGAGGCTGCCGGTGACGTGTTATATGTGAGGAGAGAGGCTGCCGGTGACGTGTTATATGTGAGGAGAGAGGCTGCCGGTGACCCGTTATATGTGAGGAGAGAGGCTGCCGGTGACCCGTTATATGTGAGGAGAGAGGCTGCCGGTGACGCGTTATATGTGAGGAGAGAGGCTGCCGGTGACGCGTTATATGTGAGGAGAGAGGCTGCCGGTGACGCGTTATATGTGAGGAGAGAGGCTGCCGGTGACGCGTTATATGTGAGGAGAGAGGCTGCCGGTGACGCGTTATATGTGAGGAGAGAGGCTGCCGGTGACGCGTTATATGTGAGGAGAGAGGCTGCCGGTGACATGTTATATGTGAGGAGAGAGGCTGCCGGTGACGCGTTATATGTGAGGAGAGAGGCTGCCGGTGACGAGTTATATGTGAGGAGAGAGGCTGCCGGTGACGCGTTATATGTGAGGAGAGAGGCTGCCGGTGACGTGTTATATGTTAGGAGAGAGGCTGCCGGTAACGTGTTATATGTGAGGAGAGAGGCTGCCGGTGACGTGTTATATGTTAGGAGAGAGGCTGCCGGTAACGTGTTATATGTGAGGAGAGAGGCTGCCGGTGACGTTATATGTGAGGAGAGAGGCTGCCGGTGACGTTATATGTGAGGAGAGAGGCTGCCGGTGACGCGTTATATGTGAGGAGAGAGGCTGCCGGTGACGCGTCATATGTGAGGAGAGAGGCTGCCGGTGACGTGTCATATGTGAGGAGAGAGGCTGCCGGTGACGTGTCATATGTGAGGAGAGAAGCTACGGGTGACGTGTTATATGTGAGGAGAGACGCTGCCGGTGACCTGTTATATGTGAGGAGAGAGGCTGCCGGTTATATGTAAGGAGAGAGGCTGCCGGTGACGCGTTATATGTGAGGAGAGAGGCTGCCGGTGACGCGTTATATGTGAGGAGAGAGGCTGCCGGTGACGCGTCATATGTGAGGAGAGAGGCTGCTGGTGACGTGTCATATGTGAGGAGAGAGGCTGCCGGTGACGTGTTATATGTTAGGAGAGAGGCTGCCGGTAACGTGTTATATGTGAGGAGAGAGGGTGCCGGTGACATGACACGTGTTATATGTGAGGAGAGAGGCTGCCGGTGACGCGTTATATGTGAGGAGAGAGGCTGCCGGTGACGCGTTATATGTGAGGAGAGAGGCTGCCGGTGACGCGTTATATGTGAGGAGAGAGGCTGCCGGTGACGCGTTATATGTGAGGAGAGAGGCTGCCGGTGACGCGTTATATGTGAGGAGAGAGGCTGCCGGTGACGCGTTATATGTGAGGAGAGAGGCTGCCGGTGACGCGTTATATGTGAGGAGAGAGGCTGCCGGTGACGCGTTATATGTGAGGAGAGAGGCTGCCGGTGACGCGTTATATGTGAGGAGAGAGGCTGCCGGTGACGCGTTATATGTGAGGAGAGAGGCTGCCGGTGACGCGTTATATGTGAGGAGAGAGGCTGCCGGTGACATGTTATATGTGAGGAGAGATGCTGCCGGTGACATGTTATGTGAGGAGAGAGGCTGCCGGTGACATGTTATATGGGAGTAGAGTCTGCCGGTGACATATGTAAGGAGAGAGGCTGCCGGTGACGTGTTATATGTGAGGAGAGAGGCTGCCGGTGACGTGTTATATGTGAGGCGAGAGGCTGCCGGTGACGCGTTATATGTGAGGAGAGAGGCTGCCGGTGACGCGTTATATGTGAGGAGAGAGGCTGCCGGTGACGCGTTATATGTGAGGAGAGAGGCTGCCGGTGACATGTTATATGTGAGGAGAGAGGCTGCCGGTGACGTGTTATATGTGAGGAGAGAGGCTGCCGGTGACATGTTATATGTGAGGAGAGAGGCTGCCGGTGACACGTGTTACATGATATAAAGAGGTATTTCCGTCACATGTAGAACATATTAGAGGAGACCTCCAGTGGTAACACAACTTTCCATGTCTGCACCCCCCACCCGGCTGTATACCTCTCTCTACACGTCTTTTATATATAATGGACTTCAATGCTGCCTTGTCTGTTCTTTATAAAAGTCTCCATCCTGATAATGAGATTTCCCCGGCTTTCTCTTCCTCTCTGCTTTGCTATCAATTCCATGATGATTCAGCACAGCATCACATGACCAGCTACAGACCATACCATTTCTTCATGCTGGGGACACACTGATTATCATTGTCTCTGAGAAACCATAAGTATACAGACAGGGAGGATGCACTATATTCTTCAATACCTTTGTGACGGTAACCTAAGTATCAGTTGTAGCTGAAGATAGAAGCCCCCCCCCCCCTCCCCGTACAGAACGTGTGTCGTACAGGAACTGCTGATGGGTGACACATTGATCTCCATAGACTCAAGTAGAGAAAGCGTGTCACCGAGCCCGATCCACACTGCTGCTAAGCAACCGCCCCAGTCTGATATATAAAGATAAATAACAGGTGAGGGACAGATGGAAAACCAGAATGAAGCACATGGGAGAGTTTAGTTTAGGCCGGAGTGTCCCTTTAACCGGATATTCCATAAATATCTGATAGATGCGGGTCCCTCCTATGGGAACCCCACCTATGTAGTGAAGAGGGGTCCCCTGACCCGCCTGATGAGGTGGTAGCTGCGTCCAGGAGGACAATGAATGTAGAGGGGGCCAAGCTCGTCTGTTTCCTTTACACCTGTAGAAGTGAATAGAACGAGTCGTACATGTGTGACCACCTCTTTATTAATTCTCTGCCTGTACCGGTCACCAGCAGCCCCCTTTATCCACATAGGTCCGGGTCCCCCCTAGTCCACGTGGGTAGGCGGGGTCCCCCCCTAGTCCACGTGGGTAGGGGGTCCCCCCGTCCGTCCACGTGGGTACGGGTCACCCCTCTGGGACCCGGACCTCTTATCAATCAGACATTTATGATCTATCCTGTAGATAATTGTCGGTCCCGGTCATGTCCCTTTATTCCATGTGGTGGAGGCTCGGAGAACCTTTTCCTCTCGATAAGTGAGATTCTGTATTTCCCACTGACGTCGTCCCCTGTATGACTCTCTCCTCTTCTCATAAAGACGCCTGCAGTACTACAACAACCAGTGGATCCATGTTCTCATCCAGAACGTTCCTTCTCCTGAATGACCCACCAGCAATGGACAAGGACAGCAATGAGGTGACCACAAGAATATTAAACTTCACCCTGGAGATCATCTACCTGCTGAGCGGAGAGGTAAACGTTTCTATATTTCTATGTTCTTTATTGTATTATGTAACAAGTCACACATAAGAGGAAGAAGCCGGTGTCCTGTATACCATCTACGAGACCTTCCAAGTGACGGGAAGAAGTGAAGATCAGCCAGCAATATGGTCCGTTATGTGTCATGGTAATAGTAATGTAGAGTAATGAGAATAGTAAGTAGTCACGTTGTAACTAGGAGGAGAAGGGCCACCGGGACCAGGGGGAGAAGGACCACAGGGACCAGGAGGAGAGGGACCACCGGGATCAGGAGGAGAAGGACCGCAGGGACCAGGAGGAGAAGGACCGCAGGGACCAGGAGGAGAAGGACCGCAGGGACCAGGAGGAGAAGGACCGCAGGGACCAGGAGGAGAAGGACCGCAGGGACCAGTAGGAGAAGGACCGCAGGGACCAGGAGGAGAAGGACCGCAGGGACCAGGAGGAGAAGGACCGCAGGGACCAGCAGGAGAAGGACCAGAGGAACCAGGAGGAGAAGGACCAGGAGGAGAAGGACCACAGGGACCAGGAGGAGATGGACCAGGAGGAGAAGGACCACATGGACCAGAAGGAGAAGGACCACAGGGACCAGGAGGAGAAGGACCACAGGGACCAGGAGGAGAAGGACCACAGGGACCAGAAGGAGGAGGAGCACAGGAACCGGGAGGAGGAGGAGCACAGGAACCGGGAGGAGGAGGAGCACAGGAACCGGGAGGAGGAGGCGCACAGGAACCAGGAGGAGGAGGCGCACAGGAACCAGGAGGAGGAGGAGCACAGGAACCGGGAGGAGAAGGAGCACAGGAACCAGGAGGAGAAGGAGCACAGGGACCAGGAGGAGAAGGAGCACAGGGACCAGGAGGAGAAGGAGCACAGGGACCAGGAGGAGAAGGAGCACAGGGACCAGGAGGAGAAGGAGCACAGGGACCAGGAGGAGAAGGAGCACAGGGACCAGGAGGAGAAAGGAGCACGGACCAGGAGGAGAAGGACCACAGGAACCAGGAGAATCATATGGCCGGTGTTTGTCCTGGAGATGAGGATTTCTACCACTAGTCTGACCTCTATATAGAAACATAGAAGATGAAGGCAGGAGGAGAACACCTGGTCCATCTAGTTGACATTTATATTTCCTTCTTATATCTCTTAGGTTAGATTTAGGATTACATCGGGCAGGTTTACAGTTCTGATCTTCCCCCACATTAATGTCAGATTGAGCCCTGTTCTTGTGTTTGTAGTTTCTTTCCTCCTGTAATATATAAAGTTTTCCATCGTGTCCCATTTTCCCTTGTTATACAAATGTCGTTTTTTAAGTTTCTTTCTCTCCATACACAGGATTACACAATAGTGAAGAAGACATGGGGTGACTGTGTGGCCCCCAGCAGTCATGAGTCAGGAGGGCGGAGCAGGAGCCGGACCCCCATCACAGAGGCACCTCCTCACTCCCTGATACATGAGAAAAACATTAAGCAGAAGATCCTAGAACTTCTCCACAAGATGACTGAGCTGCTGACTGGAGAGGTGACACTGCTGGGAATGCTGGGAAATGATACAGTATCAGCACTGGAGGAGTCTGGGTAATGACTGTATCATTGTGTATGTCAGGTTCCTATAAGGTGTCAGGATGTTGCTGTCTATTTCTCCAAGGAGGAGTGGGAGTATGTAGAAGGACACAAGGATCTGTACAAGGAGGTCATGAAGGAGGACCACCGGCCGTGCACATCACAAGGTAAAACAATATATATATTTGTTTTAACCCGTTAAATAATACCTGTCATTTCAGGTGACTTATCAGAATAATTTACTATGTGTGTGTGTACATGAGTAATCATCAGTTTTCCCCTCTGTAATCTCTATTTCTAATTGTCCTTTGTCCCTGAACTCCAGAGGGGGCGTTCATGAGCTACTATGATGTCTCCCTTGCACAGCAATTACAGGGAAGGGGAGATCCTACTCCACTATATCTCAATAGCACACCCTCCGAAGCAAAAGCAGCGTGGAGGATATTATACAGCAGTAATGAGCAGTGTAGCTGTGACTCCCAACACTGGGGTGAGAGAGAACACTTACTGGAAGCAGCATGGAGGACATTATACAGCAGTGATGAGCAGTGTAGCAGTGACTCCCAGCACTGGGGGAGAACACTTACTGGAAGCAGCATGAAGGATATTATACAGCAGTAATGAGCAGTGTAGCTATGACTCCCAGCACTGGGGGAGAACACTTACTGGAAGCAGCATGGAGGACTTTATACAGCAGGGCTGAGCAGTGTAGCTGTGACTCCCAGCACTGGGTGAGAGAGAGCACTTACTGGAAGCAGCATGGAGGACATTATACAGCAGTGATGAGCACTGTAGCTGTGTCTCCCAGCACTGGGGGAGAACACTTACTGGAAGCAGCATGGAGGACTTTATACAGCAGGGCTGAGCAGTGTAGCTGTGACTCCCAGCACTGGGTGAGAGAGAGCACTTACTGGAAGCAGCATGGAGGACATTATACAGCAGTGTATCTGTGACTTCCAGCACGGGTGAGAGAGAGCACTTACTGGAAGCAGCATGGAGGACATTATACAGCGGTAATGAGCAGTGTAGCTGTGACTCCCAGCACTGGGGTGAGAGAGAACACTTACTGGAAGCAGTATGGAGGACATTATACAGCAGTGATGAGCAGTGTAGCTGTGACTCCCGGCACTGGGGTGAGAGAGAACACTTACTGGAAGCAGTATGGAGGACATTATACAGCAGTGATGAGCAGGGTAGCTGTGACTCCCAGCGTTGGGGTGAGAGAGAACACTTACTGGAAGCAACATGGAGGATATTATACAGCAGTGATGAGCAGTGTAGCTGTGACTCCCAGCACTGGGGTGAGAGAGAACACTTACTGGAAGTAGTATGGGGGACATTATACAGCAGTGATGAGCAGTGTAGCAGTGACTCCCAGCACTGGGGAGAGAGAACACTTACTGGAAGCAACATGGAGGATATTATACAGCAGTGATGAGCAGTGTAGCTGTGACTCCCAGCACTGGAGTGAGAGAGAACACTTACTGGAAGCAGCATGGAGGACATTATACAGCAGTAATGGGCAGTGTAGCTGTGACTCTCAGCACTGGGGTGAGAGCACTTACTGGAAGCAGCATGGAGTACATTATACAGCAGTGATGAGCAGTGTAGCTGTGTCTTCCAGCACTGGGGTGAGAGAGAACACTTACTGGAAGCAACGTGGAGGACATTATACAGCAGTAAGGATCAATGTAGCTGTGACTCCCAGCACTGGGGTGAGAGAGAACACTTACTGGAAGCAGCATGGAAGACATTATACAACAGTGATCAGCAGTGTAGCTGTGACTCCTAGGACTTGGGTGAGAGAAAGCACTTACTGGAAGCAGCATGGAGGATATTATACAGCAGTGGTGAGCAGTGTAGCTGTGACTACCAGTACTGGGTGAGAGAGAGCGAACACTTACTGGAAGCAACATGTTTGACATACAGCAGTGATGGGCAGTGTAGCTGTGACTACCAGCACTGGGGTGAGAGAAAACACTTACTGGAAGCAGCATGGAGGACATTATACAGCAGTGATGAGCAGTATAGCTGTGACTACCAGTACTGGGTGAGAGAGAGCACTTACTGGAAGCAGCATGGAGGACATTATACAGCAGTGATGGGCAGTGTAGCTCTGACTTCCAGCACTGGGGTGAGAGAGAACACTTACTGGAAGCAGCATGGAGGACTTTATACAGCAGTGATAAGCAGTGTAGCTGTGTCTCCCAGCACTGGGGGAGAGCACTTACTGGAAGCAGCATGAAGGATATTATACAGCAGTAATGAGCAGTGTAGCTGTCTCTCCCAGCACTGGGGGATAACACTTACTGGAAGCAGCATGGAGGACATTATACAGCAGTGATGAGCAGTGTAGCTGTGACTCCCAGCACTGGGGTGAGACAGAACACTTATTGGAAGCAGCATGGAGGACATTATACAGCAGTGTAGCTGTGACTTCCAGCACTGTGGTGAGAGAGAGCACTTACTGGAAGCAGCATGGAGGACATTATACAGCAGTGATGTGCATTGAAGCTGTGTGTTCCAGCGCAAGGGTTAGAGAGAATACTTACTGGAAGGAGAATACTTAATGGAGGACATTATACAGCAGTGATGAGCAGTGTAGCTGTGACTCCCAGCACTGGGGGGGGAGAGAGAACACTTACTGGAAGCAACATGGAGGACATTATACAGCAGTAAGGAGCAATGTAGCTGTGACTCCCAGCACTGGGGTGAGCGAGAACATTTACTGGAAGCAGCATGGAGGACATTATATAGCAGTGATGGGCAGTGTAGCTGTGACTCTCAGCACTTGGGTCAGAGAACTCTTACTGGAAGCAGCATGAAGGACATTATACAGCAGTGATGAGCAGTGTATCTGTGACTACCAGTACTGGGTGAGAGAGCATTTACTGGAAGCAGCATGTTTGACATTATACAGCAGTGATGGGCTTGTGTAGCTGTGACTCCCAGCACTGGACATTGTACAGCAGTGATGAGCAGTGTAGCTGTGACTACCAGTACTGGGTGAGAGAGAGAGCACTTACTGGAAGCAGCATGGAGGACATTATACAGCAGTGATGAGCTGTGTAGCTGTGACTCTCAGCACTCGGGTGAGAGAGAACACTTACTGGAAGCAGCATGGAGGACATTATACAGCAGTGATCTGCATTGAAGCTGTGTGTTCCAGCTCTAGGGTTAGAGAGAATACTTACTGGAAGGAGAATACTTAATGGAGGACATTATACAGCAGTGATGAGCAGTGTAGCTGTGACTCCCAGCACTGGGGGTGAGAGAGAACACTTAATGGAAGCAGCATGGAGGACATTATACAGCAGTGATGAGCTGTGTAGCTGTGACTCTCAGCACTCGGGTGAGAGAGAACACTTACTGGAAGCAGCATGGAGGACATTATACAGCAGTGATCTGCATTGAAGCTGTGTGTTCCAGCTCTAGGGTTAGAGAGAATACTTACTGGAAGGAGAATACTTAATGGAGGACATTATACAGCAGTGATGAGCAGTGTAGCTGTGACTCCCAGCACTGGGGGGGAGAGAGAACACTTACTGGAACCATGTGGTTTAACCTTATGATAGAGTAGTCTTAGATTCTGTTGATCAGAGTTGTGATGGATTTGGGGTTGCAGATTTATTTGCACGCTCATTCCTGACAGTCTCCAGCAGCCTTTGGGGAATCGCTCACCTAGCAATTCCATAAACGTCCATCCTGGGAATGAATCAACCAGTGATTCCATAACAATACTTTCTTCTTGATACAAAATGTAACGAACTAATTTACTCACCCAGATCCATAACCCTGCTACAGACTTTTAATCCATACGACCATGGAGACAGAATAAGATAGAGTGCAACAGAATAAAAAGAGACCGATGAAGAAAAGTGTTTTTTTAAATAAGCTTTTTTTCTGGCTGCAGAGGAGGGGGATCAATTTGTTCATCCATTTTCTAGTCAAGCATTTTCCTGGAGCAAATAACATTCTAGAGATCGCAGTTTTAACAGAAATATCAGAGATATCAAATTTCCATAAAATACAAATCTCTAGTTTAGACTCCAAATTATAATTTATTTATTTTTTAATGTATGTTTTTTTTATTTTTCCAAACATTACAGACAAGTGAACAAAAATTCAACAATCGAACATGTCCCATGGCAATAGCATCTCTGAACACTAATATCATTATTTTGCATAGAATATAATCTTCAATTTGTATAAATTACTTCAAAGGGTCCTAGTTGGAACAAGGACAGATTTAGAGACTTTACCCCAAAGACAAAGGGAAAAGGTGTCAATATTCATAGGCCATGTAACACACTAAATAAACCATAAAGAAGGGGGGGTGGGGGTGGACATGTGTATTCCCCATCGGTACCACGATTCCACACAGATATTTAAGGAATCATCAGGATTGGTGTCACACCAGACAGCTGATGTTCCACATACCAAGTTGTGGAGCCAAAGCATGCAATTAGTTTTTGTTTTATATGAAGTGGTGAGCGGTATAAAGTTCTCCCACAACGTAAAAAAAGCTTCAGTTTCGTGCTCTTTTCGAAGGGAGGTTTCCACCCAGTCCATTCGGAAAAGATAAGATATTTTGTCTAGGAAAATACGATGTGTGGGGGGGTGTATTAATTATCCAAACCTGGAGAATCGCCTTCCTAGTAGCCGCAGAGACATCGTATTAAAGTTTTTTTGTGAGGTTTCGGGATAAAGAGCATGGAAGGTGGCAGGATCCCAAAGAGACCCCGCTTTTGGGTTGAGGGGCATTGTATGGACAGGGTGTTCGACACAAAATATTGAATCTTTTGCCAAAAGTCAACAATAGTTGGGCACAACCAGAGACAATGTAATAAGTCTGCCTGCGGCGCTCCACACTTTAAACACGAATGGTCAGGGGAATTACCCATGAGGAAGCCCCTGTAAGGGGACACGTAAGCCCTATGAGCTATTTTAAAAGACATCTCCCAGTACATGGCTGATGGGAGGTATTTGGCCGCCGTAGTTACAGATGATAGGATATCATCATGAGTTATTTGATCTAAGCGGTCAACCCAGTAAGATACACCCGATCACGATTTAGCGTAGTCCAATGGCTGTCTTAAAAATATTACAGTAGGTAGTGATTAGTCTTTTTCGGCATTGGTGAGATGGAGTTAAGTGACAGAAGAAGTCATCCCAGTCTTGATCTTGTAAGTGTCTAATGACCTTGTGAGCAAAGCCTGGCCTGCATGTACTAAAATGGGTGTTGGCCCAAAAAATCGTATTGAATACGTAGCTCATTAAATGAGTATGGACGACGAGTGAGCATGTTAATTATCTGACTAATACATGTCAACCCCCTCCGAGCCCATCCACGAAAGATCACATGGGGATTGGCGTTTTGGAAATCAAAGTTATGGATCCAGGGAAGGAGCAGGGAAAATCTAGGGTTTAATCCTAAATGCTGTCTGACCTTGGTCCACGTCTTCCAGGAGGACATGACTAGGGGGTTAGCCCGTTGATCAGGCGTTAGAGCCGAGTAGTGAGTATGTAAGAGGCATGTTAAGGAAATGGGTCTTGAAAATTGTTGATCTAATGTAGAATCAGTAAAGCAGGAGCTACCAGTTATCCAATCCCCAATCACTCACAGTTGAGCTGCCGTATTGTATAAGTGAATCTGGGGAAAGTTAATCTCACCATGCTCACGGTGTTGCTGCAATATGCACAGGTCACTTTTGGTCTCTTTTAGTTCCAAATGAAGCCCGAAAGAGAGTATTCAGCCGCCTAACGTCCACTGGTCTCAAGTATATAGGCAAGGATTGTATTAAGTATAACAATTTAGGGAAGTCAACCATTTTTAATAGATTAGCCCTACCAAGAAATGATAGAGTAAAGTGCCTCCAAGCCACAAGCCGGGATTCCAAACATGCAACAAAGGAATTAAGGTTTCGTTGATATAAACGTGATGGTTGTCTCGTGATGCGCACCCCCAAATATGGAATGTAATCAGAGTTCCATTTAAATGCATTCTTAGAAGACCAGAGTGGCCTGGAGGGACCCTTAAGAATTAGGGCTTCTGATTTTTCTAGATTGAGATATCATGGAGGATTGGTTGTAAAATAGAGGCAGGGTTAGATATGAACAACAAAATATCATGTGCAAATGCCGATAGTTTAATTTGAGAATCTCCAATTTGTATGCCTTGAAAACATGCTAGGGACTGGAGATGATGGAGAAGGGGATCTAGGGATAAATTAAAAAGGAACGGTGAGAGGGCATCCCTGAAGTGTACCTCTGAAAATGGAGATAGGAGGCAAGTTAAGCCCATTGATGGTAAGGGATGTGGCAGAACAGGCCTGTGAGCATGAAAGGAATGTTAGAAAGCGGTCCCCGAAGTCCCAGGACTGCAACACCGCTGTGAGAAATGGCCGTGATACAGAGTCAAACGCCTTTTCCGCGTCAAGTCCCAGCAGCATGGTCACTGGGGAGGAGGGGTCTAGTCCCAGCAGCATGGTCACTGGGGAGGAGGGGTCTAGTCCCAGCAGCATGGTCACTGGGGAGGAGGGGTCTAGTCCCAGCAGCATGGTCACTGGGGAGGAGGGGTCTAGTCCCAGCAGCATGGTCACTGGGGAGGAGGGGTCTAGTCCCAGCAGCATGGTCACTGGGGAGGAGGGGTCTAGTCCCAGCAGCATGGTCACTGGGGAGGAGGGGTCTAGTCCCAGCAGCATGGTCACTGGGGAGGAGGGGTCTAGTCCCAGCAGCATGGTCACTGGGGAGGAGGGGTCTAGTCCCAGCAGCATGGTCACTGGGGAGGAGGGGTCTAGTCCCAGCAGCATGGTCACTGGGGAGGAGGGGTCTAGTCCCAGCAGCATGGTCACTGGGGCGGAGGGGTCTAGTCTCAGCAGCATGGTCACTGGGGAGGAGGGGTCTAGTCCCAGCAGCATGGTCACTGGGGAGGAGGGGTCTAGTCCCAGCAGCATGGTCACTGGGGAGGAGGGGTCTAGTCCCAGCAGCATGGTCACTGGGGAGGAGGGGTCTAGTCCCAGCAGCATGGTCACTGGGGCGGAGGGGTCTAGTCTCAGCAGCATGGTCACTGGGGAGGAGGGGTCTAGTCCCAGCAGCATGGTCACTGGGGAGGAGGGGTCTAGTCCCAGCAGCATGGTCACTGGGGAGGAGGGGTCTAGTCCCAGCAGCATGGTCACTGGGGAGGAGGGGTCTAGGGAAGACACCGTGGCTGCTACAGCCTGGCGAATACCTTTAGTGGAATGTCTATTCCTCAAGAAACCTAGCTGGGTTGGGGCAATGATCGGTCCAAGCGTGGTTTGGAGACGGTCGGCCAAAATCTTTGTTAGGAGCTTATAGTCTTGGTTTAAACGTGAAATCGGGCGATAGGAGGAAAGGAGGGTTAGATCCCCATCAGGTTTGGGAAGCAATATGGTCCTGGACTCATGAAAGTTAGGCAGGTCGATTTCCCCACTAAATATGGCTTGTAAGGTCCTCGTCAATGTCTGTACTATAGGACGTTGGAGTGCTCGTGGTAAATTCCATGCATACTGGAGCGTGATCTGATATACATATGGGCGTCAGGTCTACCGAGGTGAGTGATGGAAAAAGGGAATCCGGTATAAGAAAATCTATTCTCGAGTGAGTTGTGGACTGGACATGCGAAAAATACGTATATTCTCGTGAGGAGGTGTGGGTTACACGCCAGGGATCACACACTGATAGGTGTTCCATGAGTGTAAGGAGTACCGAGGCCCCCGCGCGGTCCCGTGTAGTCGGTTTGGACCGGTCGTTGTCTGAGTTCAAGGTGAGATTAAAGTCACCTCCCAAAATCAGAGTGTATGTTTGTCTCTGTAGTAGGAAAGTGAAAAGAGAGGAGTAAAAGTCTGCGTTAGGATCCAGAGGTGCGTATATTTTAACCAGGCTATATCTGTGCGTGTTAATAGTAGCGTCGATGTACGGGTTCGAGTATGTATCGTGAACAGTCAGGCCCAGAGATTTATTAAAGAGAGTTGCCACCCCCCCTAGATTTAGAAGTGTAGGAGGCTGTGTAACAGTCACCCAACCATGAGGCCTTCAGTGAACCCCCATCACCCTCGCGCCAGTGTGTCTCTAAGAAAATGACATGGGGTCTCAGTCGCTTTAAGTGAGTTACGACCTTTTTACGCTTGACCACAGTGTTTAAGCCAGCAACGTTCCAGTTGACCATTCGTAGTGTAGAAGGCGTGATGACAGGTGTGTCTATAGTGTTTTAAAGGGTAATCATCCTATCTCAGTAGGGGCCACCTCAAAGTAGAAGTGTGATGAATTACAAGATCGGGGTCCACTGTCCCAGCGAGCAGTAAATCCCACGATGTAGCGACCTAGGAGGATAACACGTGTACCGGGAAGAAGGGAGTAGGAAAAAACCTGAGTTAAGAAAAATATATAGGTAAATAAAGTGAACAATATGTGCACCACATAACAATAAAAATTAGCAATGGAAGGCGTAGTAAAAGAAAACAATAGCAGCGCTACAGTGCAAATACGCAACATGTGGTGAGGCACTGCAAAACATGAGGTAGAAGAGTCCCCAAATTATCACAGGATGATGACAGGTCAGTCAGGGACATCTCTGAAGAAGTGACGTCGAGCTGCTCCAGGATCTTCGTAAATGTTGGTCCGGCCATTTTCAGTCACCTTGAGCTTAGCCGGGTACAGAAGTTGGAAACGTATTCCCTTCTCATGTGGGTGACGGCATATTGGCGTGAACGCCTTTCGTTTCAAGGAGACTGCTGAGGAGAAGTCCTGGAAAATAAGGAGTTTAGATCCTCTGACCTGCAAGTTCCTGTCCTGTCTATAAGCCCTTAAGACACGTTCCTTGATTGCCCAGTTAAGATATTTCGCTATAACTGGGCGATGCTTACTCTCTCTCCCCGCGGGGGGCCAATTCTGTGAGCACGCTCAATGCTGAACGGGTCCGGTGGAAGATCCAGTTGGAGGGCAGATGGGATGGCTGCTGTGAGAAGCTGCGTGAGATCGTCGCCCACAACGCTTTAAGGAATTCCTACAAAGCGCAGATTGTTCCGCCTGTCCCGGTTTTCCAGGTCTTCCAGCTTATCTCTCAGAATTATTTCTGCATTTTGGTGTTGAGCCACCGAGTTCTTCAGATCAGACACTGTAGTTTCGCATGCCAGCACACGATTTTCCAGATCTGCTATTTTTTGTGCGCGTTCGGTAATCTGCGCCAGTGCTGAGTTAATGGAGGCATGGATCAGATCCAGTCTCCTGTCAAATAAAGGCATCATTAAGTGACACACCTCTTCTGCCACTGCAGTGACATGATGACGATCCATAAGCGGAGAGGACATAGGACTGTCAACCGGAGATAGGTTTGGTGGAGTGATGTCTCCAGTTTGGAGAAGTTCCGGTGAATGAGGACAAGACAGTGATGCAGATGGAGTTTGAGGAGGTCTAGGCCCCTGTTTGTCTTTACCGGCTTGTCCCTTTGTCATTGCTTCTGTTTTAGGGTTGGTCCCCTGAGATTGCCTAGTAACACGTGGAGGCTGAGCGTGTCTATGAAGAAATTTGTCCATTATCAAGACAGGGAGAGAGATGGAAGGGCTAGATTAGGTCAGACGGGTCATCTTCTACATTTCAGGGTTACGGCATCAGCATTTTATCAGAATTTTCAATTTGTAGAACAAAAGATGGTGCAACAAATAAGACTAGAACGACCACTAGGTGGCAGCAACGTCACAAGCATTCCGCTATTACGGAGGTCAGATGATAGTGAAGTATGAGCAGTCAGGCCGGTACAACAGGCAATGTAGTTAACCAGATGACATATATGCCAGATTACAAGCGTGCAACCCAGGGTTGAGACAAATAGTTCAAAGTGTACATGCAACAGGTCTCTATGTGGCCCCTGTATTTAGCAGAAGATTATACTCAGTCCTTGAAAGGGGAGACACTGTACTCACTCAGTACCAGGCGATATCTCCGGTCCGGTTGCTTTACTTTGAGAGGGCGAACAGCGCTCAAGATGGCCGCCAACTTCCTGATGATGAGGAAGGAGCCAGGTCACTCAGTTCTTCCCCCTTAGAGAGCCAGGCAAAGGTGTTTCAGCTCCCTCCAGTGTCCCCTGTCTATGGGAATGATATCCGCCTCACAATCCAGCTCCTCGAGGCGACTGGGGATGTAATGGGGAAACGCTCCAGCAGCCTCAAGGCCAGCAGCAGTGACCAGCCGACTCCGGATGAGGCGGCATGGCAGGCCCCAAGATGGCCGACTCCTCAGTGATAAGGACAAGCATGCGACGCCAGCAGCCCTCATCGGCAAGAAAATGTCCCTGGGAGGCAAAATAGGGGCGCCGAGACCTTCCCTGAGGGGAAGATGGAAGGCAGCAGCTCCGGCACTACTACCTGGACGTCCCCACCCGTGGCGGAGCAGTAGGCCACAAGATGGCCAGCGGTCGCTAGGGTGGCTGCCTCGATGGAGACACTGATGACTCCCGGAGCAAATGAGCGGCTCCAACGGTGCAGGGGAGGGTGTCCTGTGCACCCACCACAAGGAGGACAGCGAGCCTCCGATAACAGCCGGATTCCCTGCATGGAGCCGAGGTAAGATGCGGCCACTCAGGATGCCCCGCCTCCAGAAGTTTCCAAATTGGTTTCAATTTTTTAGAAATTATTTTGCTAAACATAAAGAAAAAAATGGGAGAAATGTCTCAACGTGTGAGTGACTTAGAGGATTAAGTTACCCCGTTAGTAATTAGTCATGATGCAACGAAGACTCAGTTACAGGACTTGGTGAGCACCTAAAGAGATTTGTTAGGAATACATCAGAAATGTTCTCCCACCCTTTTAACCATTACCCCGAACATTAAAAATAAAACTTTTAAAAAATATATAAAACGCATAAATAAGCAAATAGGCCCAACATTGTCTATGATTTTGAAAAATTCTTATCCAGCCAATCAACCAGTTTTACTGGAGAATCAAAGAGTCTCAAGTTTTCCCTCCGTACCAACTGCACGACCGTGGATTGTTTGAAAATAACTTTGTGGCCATGAAAGTTTCACTTATATTTTTCCTCTCACCCTAGGGGGGTCTCGATCTATATTCACAATAAAATTTATTTTATTATCACTTGTAAAATTGACACTTGGGGCAGATTTGTGTATTTATGCGGTTCCCTTTTTTTGTGACCAACATTATAATTGCTATTGTATTTATACCCCTTTTTTTTATCAAATCTTTTTATTTTTTTTCTTTTATAAACAATTTTTTATTAGAATATAAAACCGCATATAAGACATCGTACGATATTTCAAAACTTTCAGAAAATTCAAGATGTACAAATTTACAGGTACATAAAAGGTAGGAGGTATTCTCCCAAACATCCAAAAAACTAAGAAAGGAGGAAATAATAACATCCAATGGCAAATAACAGCACAATATCCATATTCGAAGGTAGTGCAATATGTAGGGAAACCAGTCCCAAAAAACAAGAATGACAATTTTTAAGTGTTTATTTCAACACAAAGTGACACAAACACAAGACAACAGAAGGAAGCACAAACAAAAGCACACAGAATTGGCGATAGCAACGTTCAAAAGAGGCCATCCAACCAGAGAGGCAAATCAGCACCACCCCGACATACCGACCAGACTGACCAATTTTGAACAAAGATTTCAGATTTACCCTGATCAGCAGACATCAACTCCTCCGTCCTCATAATCCCGTTCATTTCAATTACCCATTCATGCAAAGAAGGCACATGAATGGACTTCCAGTGACGTAGTAGGATAGTTCGAGCTGCAGCCAGAAAATGCCGAAAGATTCCCTTTTTGAGGTGTGGGAGTGATCCAGGAACCATGGAAAGCAAGCCGATAGAAGGAGATGTAGGAACTTCAATGTCAAAAAGCTTGTTTCCGAGGTCAAAAAATGTTTCCCAAAAGGCACGGAGCTTGAGGCAATCCCACTAAATGTGCAACATGGTTCCAGGAGCCTCCCCACACCTCCAACAATCAGCAGGCACATCAGGAAATATCCTATGCAGAGAGGAAGGACAACGGTACAATCTGGTAAAGATTTTATAATTTTTCTCCTGAGCAAAACAAGAAGTCGGCAATTTGTGAGCCAAGAAAAAGGAAGTCCCCCAATCTTCTTCAGAGTGTCGAACCCCCATTTCCTCATCTCAGGCTGTAGTGAACACCAACTGAGAAGAATAGCTAGGGTGAAGAATCCCATGCAGGTAGGACAGCATGTGAGAAGGAGCAGAAGTCAAGGACAGAAAGTTCTAAAGGAGTCTTCTCCTGAAGCAACGCAAAACAATCACTAATGGAGGAGAGATACAAAGGCAGCCGGAAATAAGACCACCATATTGATCGTCTCCCTGGGCAAGCCTCAGAGACAGCAGCAAGTGACAAAATAGCACCATCGGGCATAAGGGTCTGAGCTAAGTATCCGCTGTCCTGTCTCCCCCAACATAGGAATGTGTCCACACCCACCGCTGGAGGGAAGGAAGGGTTATCAAAAAGAGGAGTCAAAGGACCCGGAGGGTGAGCAAGGTCCAGGGTACCAATGATCTGCTCCCAGACTACAAGAAACAGACGTGTGAGGAAAGGCAGAGAAGATGTTGGTCGCTGGGGACCAATCAACCAAGGCAGAGAGGACAATGCAAGAGAGGACATACCTTTCTCAATGCGCACCCATTGCCTATCCGCAGCCGAGCGGAACCATTCCACCAATCTCATGAGGATTGCAGCTTGATGGTAACGTTTAAAGTACGGTAAACCCGCTCCCCCCTCGACTTTGGGCCTACTGAGGACAGAAAATCTAATCCGAGGCTTAGAAGAGCCCCACACAAATTTGGTTATGGCCCTATTCAAGGTCTTGAAGAAGGCCGCAGGAACCACAATAGGGCATATACAGAAATTTGGGCAATGTATCTATTTTAACAGTGTTAATGCGCCCGAACCACGACATGCGTCTACCACCAAACGCCTCCAACTCTCGCAATGTACGCTGTAGGATAGGTGTGTAGTTCATGGTAAACAGGTCAGACAAATGTGTGGGGATATATATCCCCAAGTATTTTAAAGATGCAGATTGCCACTTAAACTGAAAAACCCGAGCGAGATGAGCAGTTAGAGGAGTGTCCAGAGATACATTCAACACCTCCGATTTAGAATAATTGACCTTAAAATTACTCAAGTGACCAAATCGCTCAAACTCCCCAGCCAAAGGCGGCAAAGAAATCATGGGATTTGTAAGGTACACGAGAAGATCATCAGCATACAGTACTAACTTGTGATGCTGAGCATCAACACAAATGCTAGGGTTGTTCCACATTGCCACATCCAGGTGTTCCATGACCAAAACCTATAACAGAGGCGAAAGTGGACACCCCTGTCTCGTCCCATTTGTAATAGGCAAGGAGTCAGACAAAAGACCATTAACTCGTACCCGAGCTGAAGGCCTGTGGTATTGCGCCATAATCCTATCTACCATTGTAGAGCCAAGTCCGACCTGAGTCAAGACAATGCGGAGAAACACCCAGTGTACCCTATCAAAAGCCTTTTCGGCATCAATAGAAAGTAAACATCGATATCTTGCGTGTCTGGCAATATGATGTTAAAAGAAGGGTCTTGTTGGTATTATCCCGGGCTTCTCTACCACGCATAAACCCCACCTGATCATTCGTGACCAAGTCAGGCAATAACGGAGAGAGGCGAGAGGCAATCAATTGCGCAAAGATTTTCACATCAACATTAATCAATGAAATGGGCCTAAAATTTGCACATCGTTGGGTCCCTACCCAGTTTTGGCAGAAGGGTAATATGAGCCTCGAGAGACTGAGGCACAAAGGGACAAGAGGAAGACATGAAGTTAAAGACTTTTGTAAAAAAAGGAGCGAGTTGATCCTTAAATGTCTTCTAAAATCTATTGTTAAACCCATCAGGTCCTGGACTTTTGCCCAGAGGAGAGTCCACAATTCCCTGCAACACTTCCGAATCCAAAAAATGTTCCTCAAGTCCCAAGGCGTCCCCAGCCCCCAAAGACGGCAAGGCAGTGTCCTGTACATAATAATCAAATTTTTCACGCAGCACATCAGCTTGCATATTATGAAAGTGACCTTTTGAGATTATACAAGGTAGAGTAATAATGTCTGAAACATTCAGTGATACCGACCGGGTCATAAACCTCACCGCCAGTGGGAGACGTAATTTTAGGAACATACGATGCTTGTGTATGGGGATGTAAAATCCTTGCCAAGGACCTGCCACATTTATCTGCAAATTCGTACGAGTGTTTGCGCATCCGATCCCGAAATCTAGCATGCGATTGGTCTAGCAGAGAACGCAAGAATTGTCGCATTGTAGTAAGCGCAGAAAAAACCTGTGAAGGAGCGCGCTTATGACTGGATTCCAACTCCCGTATCCGCGCAAGGAGCCGTACAATAGCTACCCCTTTTTCCCTCTTCAATCGAGCCCCATGCTGAATTAGGACACCTCTAACCACGCACTTCAATGCCTCCCACTGTAGTGGTAACGAAGTAGTCATGAGCATGCACAGCGAAGAAAGTGCCGAGTGTATCCTTAACCCCTTAAGGACGCAGCCTAGTTTGGGCCTTAAGGCTCAGAGCCCATTTTTCAAATCTGACATATTTCACTTTATGTGGTAATAACGTCGGAATGCTTAAACCTATCCAAGCGATTCTGAGATTGTTTTCTCGTGACACTTTGGGCTTCATGTTCGTGGTAAAATTTGGTCAATATATTCAGTCTTTATTTGTGAAAAATTGCAAAATTTAGAGAAAATTTACAAAAAATAGCATTTTTCAGAATTTAAATGCATCTGCTTGAAAAACAGACGGTTATACCACCCAAAATAGTTACTAGTTGACATTTCCCATATGTCTACTTTAGATTGGCATCGTATTTTGAACATTATTTTATTTTTCTTGGACGTTACAAGGCTTAGAACATAAACAGCAATTTCTCATATTCTTAAGAAAATTTCAAAAGCCTTTTTTTAAGGTACCTGTTCAGTTCTGAAGTGGATTTGAGGGGCCTATGTATTAGAAACCCCCATAAAACACCCCATTTTAAAAACTAGACCCCTCAAAGTATTCAAAACAGCATATAGAAAGTTTTTTAACCCTTCAGGCATTTCACAGGAATTAAAGCAAAGTGGAAATGAAATTTGCAAATTTCATTTTTTCTGCTGAATTTAAAATGTTTTCAAAATTTTTCTGTAACAGAGAAGGTTTTACCAGAGAAATACTACTAAATATGTATTGTCCAAATTCTGCAGTTTTTAGAAATGTCCCACGTGTGGCCCTACTGCGCTCGTGGACTAAAACACAAGCCCTAGAAGCAAAGAAGCACCTAGTGCATTTTGAGGCCTCTTTTTTTATTAGAATATATTTTAGGCAGCATGCCAGGTTTGAAGAGGTGTTGAGGTATCAAAACAATGGAAACCCACCAGAAGTGACCCCATTTTGGAAATTACACCCCTCAAGGAATTCATTTATGGTTTTTGTTATCATTTTGACAGCACAGTTTTTTCACAGCACCTATTTGAATTGGGCTGTGAAATGAAAAAAATGATATTTTTTCCAATAAGATGTCATTTTTGATCAAAATTTCTTATTTTCACAAGGAACAACATACCCCATTTTGTTGCCCAATTTGTCCTTAGTGCGGCAATACCCCATTTGTGGTGATAAACTGCCGTTTGGGCCCATGGGAGGGCTCAGAAGGAAAGGAGCGCTATGTGTTTGTTGGAGTCCAGATTTTGCTGGATTGGTTTTCGGGTGCCATGTCGCATTTGCAGAGCCCCAGAGGTATCAAAGCAATGGAAACCCGCTAGAAGTGACCCCATTTTGGAAACTACACCCCTCAAGGAATTCATTTATGGTTTTTGTTATCATTTTGACAGCACAGTTTTTTCACAGCACCTATTTGAATTGGGCTGTGAAATGAAAAAAATGATATTTTTTCCAATAAGATGTCATTTTTGATCAAAATTTCTTATTTTCACAAGGAACGACATACCCCATTTTGTTGCCCGATTTGTCCTTAGTGCGGCAATACCCCATTTGTGGTGATAAACTGCCGTTTGGGCCCATGGAAGGGCTCAGAAGGAAAGGACCACCATTTGGCCTACTGGAGCTTTTCTGGTGCTAAGTCATGTATGCAGAAGCCCCTGAGGTACCAGTAGAGTTGAAACCCCCGAGAAGTGACCCCATTTTAAAAACTACACAAAGAAAGGCTGTCTGCAACAGCCAAGCCCAATTTCCCAGCCACCACAATGGATAAAATAAATAACTTTTATTCAGCTACGTATAGCTCAGACAGACCACATGAAATGAATTTAAAATTGTCAGCAGCCGAGGACCGGGCACACATATGTGTCATCTGATTCAACAGACACATATAGTATTAGACGTAGGATTATCAGTGTTTCTCCCTATCCAGTTAGAATTAGTAAGTATCAGTAGGTCCGGTCGGCGGCAGTGTTTAAAACATTAGCAGCCCCCCCTACATGTTTCGCTACTAAGTAGCGTCCTCAGGGGTCCACGGGGCTAATGGCGGCGCGAAATGAAACTGATCCTGATATAGATACGCCGGATGACAAATTCGGAGGTGTGTCAGGCCCAATAGCCAATAGCAGCGGGGGAGACACAGCAAACTCTCAGCTGCATCCGGCCGACGTATGGACAGCAGAGTGAGATAGTCAAATCACGGACGGGAAGTGGCGCATGCGTATGGGAGCAAAGGGAGAACTTTAGTAATTTCACCCTAGTTCAGATCGCGACTTTACAAGGGAGTCGCTAGCGCATGTGCAGATAGACCACATACCAACATAGCGCCAGAGAGGTGCACTCTGGCCGCTCACATCCCAAAACAGCCCACGATCATATCACTTGTCATCACCTAATTGTTGGCGTTACTTGGTCCGCACTCATCAAAGGGCACCGGCCGATACTGACGGCAGTATAGTAATATGAAGCCCATAATGAGAAAGGGCTATAGATAAATAATTAAGTTGTAGCCGATGAATGCAGAAATTGACGGGCAGGTGGTATTCTAGTTTTCAGTAGATTTTAATATATATGTACACGTATATACAGTTGGACACTGTACAGTTGGACACTGAGAATTCTTCTCTCACTGTTGTCCCTGTCTATACTATTGGACCACTGTAGAGCAATATACGTGTACATATATATTAAAATCTACTGAAAACTAGAATACCACCTGCCCGTCAATTTCTGTATTCTTTGCACAATTGTAGAGAATTCTTTCAAATAAAAAGATAGCCGCTTGTAAGTAAGTGGTTAGACTAATTGATGTGTCGATTTATTTTCATTACGGTTTTGACCATGTGATGGCGGCGGATTATTGTAATTTATACATTATATATATTCCTTATTTGATCCTGTGGTAACGTTGGGAAATATGGCGCAACCGCAAGAGGGGGACTCTAGGGGGGCTCTCGAGCCGTGAATGATTTTTCTTTTATGGGGGACCAGTGTGCTATCCAGTGTATATATCTATATATTGGAGGTGACCCCTTAAATATGCTTCACTATAGGTATACCATTTATAACATTGCGTAGATGTTCATTTTTTGTTAATAACATATGGCTCTTTGCTACCCCGATTCTGAATGCGGTAATATAACCGTCCTTCAGGTGTTCACTCGGGATAATGTGGGGACGAGACACCGAGTGGTCTCTTCCTTATGGGCTCATCTCCTGACCTCTGCATTCATCGGCTACAACTTAATTATTTATCTATAGCCCTTTCTCATTATGGGCTTCATATTACTATACTGCCGTCAGTATCGGCCAGTGCCCTTTGATGAGTGCGGACCAAGTAACGCCAACAATTAGGTGATGACAAGTGATATGATCGTGGGCTGTTTTGGGATGTGAGCGGCCAGAGTGCACCTCTCTGGCGCTATGTTGGTATGTGGTCTATCTGCACATGCGCTAGCGACTCCCTTGTAAAGTCGCGATCTGAACTAGGGTGAAATTACTAAAGTTCTCCCTTTGCTCCCATACGCATGCGCCACTTCCCGTCTGTGATTTGACTATCTCACTCTGCTGTCCATACGTCGGCCGGATGCAGCTGAGAGTTTGCTGTGTCTCCCCCGCTGCTATTGGCTATTGGGCCTGACACACCTCCGAATTTGTCATCCGGCGTATATCTATATCAGGATCAGTTTCATTTCGCGCCGCCATTAGCCCCGTGGATCCCTGAGGACGCTACTTAGTAGCGAAACATGTCGGGGGGCTGCTAATGTTTTAAACACTGCCGCCGACCGGACCTACTGATACTTACTAATTCTAACTGGATAGGGAGAAACACTGATAATCCTACGTCTAATACTATATGTGTCTGTTGAATCAGATGACACATATGTGTGCCCGGTCCTCGGCTGCTGACAATTTTAAATTCATTTCATGTGGTCTGTCTGAGCTATACGTAGCTGAATAAAAGTTATTTATTTTATCCATTGTGGTGGCTGGGAAATTGGGCTTGGCTGTTGCAGACAGCCTTTCTTTGTGTAAATGTATATTGTGCCCGCCAGCCACTTAGGGTCACACTCTTCTTTGTTTTCATTTTAAAAACTACACCCCTTAAGACATTCATCTAGAGGTGTAGTGAGCATTTTGACCCCACGGGTATTGTGTAAAAGATAATGCGCAGCAGATGGTGCAGAGTGAGATTTGCAATTTTATATATATATATATATATATGGCATGTCAGTGTCCGATATAGTGTGCCCAGCATGCGCCACCGGAGATATACACCCCTTAAACTGTAATGTGGGTACGGCAATACCCTACATGTGGCTGTTATCAGCTGCCTGGGCATACGGCAGGGTTCAGAAGGGAAAGATGAGGGGGGTAAGCTGTGCGGAGTGCATCAGGGTAAATTAAAAATCAAGGGATGTATGATACATTTTAAAACAATCTTTTATACAGAGCCCTGGTTTTTCGGGACACGTGTCACATTGGTATATTGTGTTCTTCCTTATCCCCCTCTTATAGCAGACTCTGCACCTCTTTTGACTCTTTCCCTTTCCACCGGTTTGGGGAACTTCTCCTGGAAAGTGTTGCCCTGGTACGATGCGTGTGGCCTCGCTTCCAGAAGTACTGGGTACCCCCCCTTCTTGGTCCCTAAAGATTAGATCTTGAAATTCCAGGAAAGTTCCCCTCTGGCCTGCACATCGACGTAGCACGTACGCATTGTACAAAGCCATCTGTATGATGTGCCCGGCCAGCTTCTTATACCACACCGCATGGCGCTGTAGGGCTTCAGGACTTGATTTGACAAGTCCATCCCTCCCATGTACCTATTGTAGTCCAGGATGCAGTCTGGTTTGGGGGTGGCCTTTCCTTCATATATCCTAAATCTGTAAGTATACCCTGATGCACACTCGCACAGCTTATACATCTTCACGCCATACCTTGCCCTCTTACCCGGCAGGTACTCGCGGAATTGAACCCTCCCTTTAAAATGTACCAGGGACTCATCAATAGAAATACACTTCTCGGGGGTGTATTCTTGGGAAAACCGGGCACTGAAATGGTCTAATAGGGGTCTCCGTTTATACAAACGGTCAAAACTGGGGTCATCTCGGGGTGGGCACGGCTCATTATCAGTATAATGTGAGAAGCAAAGTATTGCCTCATTTATTTATTTTTTTAGGTTCCAGTTCAGTTCTGAAGTTGCTTTGAGGAGCCCATATATTAGAAACCCCTATCAAACACCCCATTTTAGAAACTAGACCCCTCAAAGTATTCACAACAGCATTTAGAAAGTTTATGAACCCTTTAGGTGTTTCACAGAAATTTAGAGCAAAGTAGAGGTGAAATTTACTTTTTTTTTTGTCAGAAAATCCCCTTTATACCATTTTTTTTATAACACAAAAGGTTTTATCAGAGAAATGCAACTCAATACTTATTGCCCAGATTCTGCAGTTTAGAGAAATATCCCACATGTGGCCCTAGTGTGATAATGGACTGAAGCACCGGCCTCTGAAGCAAAGGAGCACCTAGTGGATTTTGAGGCCTCTTTTTTATTAGGCACCATGTCCGGTTTGAAGAGGTCTTGTGGTGCCAAAACATTGGAAACCCCCCAAAAGTGACCCCAATTTGGAAACTAGACCCCTTGAGGAATCCATTGCAGTTTTCATGTCATGCATGCGGCTTTTTGATCAGTTTTTATTCTATTTTTAGGTGGCGTGGTAACTAAAAAACAGCAATTCTACTATTGTTTTTTTATTCTATTTTTTTTACAGCGTTCACCGTGCGCTATAAATGACACATTCACTTTATTCTGCGGGTGATACGATTACGGCGATACCAGATGTTTATAGTTATTACAGCGTCACCGTGCGCTATAAATGACATAGTCACGTTATTCTGCGGGGCGATACGATTACGGTGATACCAGATGTTTATAGTTTTTTTTTATGTCTTATGGCGTTTGCACAATAAAATACGTTTTGTAAAAAATCATTCACTTTTTGTGTTGCCTTATTCTAAGAGCCAGAACGTTTTTATTTTTCAATCAATAAAGCCGTGCGAGGACTTATTTTTTGCGTAACGAACTGTAGTTTCGATCAGCACCATTTTTAGGTACATGCGACTTTTTGATCTCTTTTTATTCCATTTTATGCGAGGTGAAGTGACCAAACAATTGTGATTCTGGGACGGTTTATTATTATTTTTTTTTTACGGCGTTCACCGTGCGGGATAAATAACAAAATAATTTTGTAGTTCAGGCGGTTACGGACGTGGCGATACCAATTAGGTATAGTTTATTTGTTTGTTTATATATTTTTATTAATAATAAATGACTGATAAAGTAAAAAGGGGGATTTTTACTTTTAATACTTTTAAAACTTTTATTTTCTTATTTTTACGCAACTTTTTTAAACTTTTTTTTTACTTTATGACTTTGTCCCACTAGGGGACTTGAGGGCAGGAGGCCCTGATCGCAATTCTAATACACTGCACTACATGCGTAGTGCAGTGTATTAGAACTGTCAGCTACTCACTGACAGCAAGCATAGTGGGTCCTGACGTTGTCAGGACCCACTAGGCTTCCGTCTATGGCATAGCCGGACGTCATTGTTTGGTGTCCGGTTGCCATAGTCACCATCGCCGGCCGCTCTCGTGTAGTAGGCCGGCGATGGCGGATTAACCCCTAAGAAGCCGCGATCGCTATTGAACGCGGCTTCTGAGGGGTTAATCGGCGGGGGAGCTCCGCGATCGGTCCCGGCACATTGAGCAGTGATAGTCTGCTGTCGGAAACAGCAGCTATCACAGCTCATGAACGCGCCCCGCGCGAACGGCGCCGTGTTTACTCCATGACATACTATTATGTCATGGAGCGCGAACGATGCACTTACCATGACATAATAGTATGTCCTGGAGCGTTAAGGGGTTAAGAGCTGACATACACACCGCGTCCCGCAAGAGATTGTCATTAATTTTCCAAAACTGAAAATTAGGCACCGAATCAGGGAAGGTAAGGGACAGAAAAAACAGAGCATGATCCGACCAAATCATGGACCCCCCTCAGAAGTAGGGTGCCAGGTAAGCAAGTGGTAGCTAACGAGAAAGGCATCTAAGAGACTGTACATATTGTTTAATGGAGAGAAATAAGTATATTTTTGTACCTGAGGATGAAGAATCCTCCACACATCAATTGCATGGAGTGCATCATAGTCTTCAAGGCCGCCAGTTGTGTCTTGGGAACAGCAGACCTGCCCGTGGAGGTATCAAGCCTGGATCAAATGTCAAATTGAAGTCACCTCCCACAATTAAAACATCCTCTGAAAACTCCTCTAATTTCCTCAGAAATACTCGGCACACCCGAGCCTGATCCTGATTGGGAAGGTAGAAGTTAGCCAAAGTGAAAATCTTATTCCTAATGGACCACTTAAAGACAAACCGACCACCCGGGTCAATCATGACATTTATGGTCTTATGAGAAAGCGATTTGTCGATAGAAATACTCGCCCCTTGGATTCCGGGTTGGCACTGTGGAACCAAGCCGCATAATAGCGATTAGTAAACTGTGGCGTATGGCCCACCTGACAATGAGTTTCTTGTAGGAACAAGATCCGCACCCGCTCTTTGTGCATGTTATACAGTACCTATGAGCGTTTTTCAGGGACATTAAACCCTCTGACATTAAAGGTACATACTTTCAACTGTGCCATCTCCACGGTGCTCAGGATAATCAAGCCAATACTATGTACTAAAGCAGCAAAGACCAGACAAACAAGGAAGGGATAACACGACAACAAAAACAAACAAGACGGGTGAAACGATCACCCACTCCCTGATCTAATCAAGGAGAAACAATTCAATAGACAATATACACCGGATAGGACCAGTGAGTCCCTAAGAGGAGAAGTGTCAGGACAAGGTCTAGCCAGCGCCCCGCACCCCCCAACCAATCAATAAAATGAAACGGCTGAATATACATAGAAATTAAGGAAAAAGGTAACCAAGTTATGTGAAGTTAGGTCAAAAGACAAATGACAAAAAGCATACAGCATTAGGCATATGGCATGGTCAGGAACAGAAAGAAACCCCAATAAAGAACCACCCTAAATACATTCATTGACAACATAAATGTACATTTAGGAAAATAAAATCAAGAAATAAACATTCACGTGGAATTAATTCCTACAGCCCACCAGGGGCAATCGACCAACAGCAAATGGCCAATATTCCAGGAAGGAGTATCCAGCTAGAATAAAAGGAAAATAAGCAGGCGACAATCCTTTTTTATTTATTTTTTCAAAAATAAGCAACTTCCAGTTGTCTGTGATATTGATAAGATTGTACATAAGTGTTAGAAAACCACTGTGAAGTTGAAAGATGTCTTTCCGTAGTTCCAGAATATGCAGTACAGTCGAAACAGCACAAAATCGTACAATAGATAAAAAGGCAGAGAGCCGAATAATGCAAAACAATTTAAACCAACAGGGTGCGACCGTATGAGCTATTACACATTGTCCTACATTTACAATATCTTCAGATATATTTAGCAGCGATGGCAGAAAGTGGCTGTGAGCAATAACCACCTATTATGAACATCACCGTCCGAGTTAGCCAGGACCCAAAGCTCCAGGATATAGTCATGAAGACGTGGCCGATACCCAAGCTATACATTGAGACCATTGAACTACGAATTTTTCGTGAGTCCTTGATTCCCAGCTGGAAAGTTCCTCCTGTCGGAATATTTGTTTCACTTTCTCTTTCCACATTTGTAATGTAGGAAGTTCTTTGTTAAGCCAAAGAAGCGGCATAAGCAGTTTGTCTGCCGTTATTACATATGCTGGGAGACCATGTTTAGATAAGGGGCAGTCTGGACTGGGTAAGTTTAGCAAGACCAATGAAGGGGTAAGGATAATGGATGAAGAACAGATTAGGTTGATTTAAGGTTGTCTTGGAGGTCCAAAAAGCAGAGATTGGGGGCATTCCCACCATCTATGGACCACACCTCCAGTATTCGGAGCACCTGGGAACATTTTAGATACCACATCTGGACTTCGGTGCCATCTAGTCAACACCTTTTATAAGAATTTTCTTGGGTTTTAACGCCATGTAAAAAAAACATGTGAATGGGACGGAATCCGTTGAACTCCTTTGGTAGAGAAGGTCATTTTTAAAAAAAAAATTCCTATGCCTCCAGAAAGGTAGGTTTAGCAGAGTTCTGACCTAATACGTGTTTTATATAACATGGATAGGAGATGTTTCGGATGATTGTGCATACGTAAAAGAGATTCATACCAGGATAGATCTCATTTTAATTTATAATTTTGCAGGAATCTTCCACAACTTTTTTCAAAGTGTGCGTGTTGTTCAGACTACCATTTATGCTTCGAGAAGGAAGGGAAAATTGTCTTGTGTTTAGGAGTCTGCTGGTCTACATGACCTGCTACATGAAGGTCACCTATTAAGCATGGAGGAATAGAATTCCATAACCCTAGAGGGTCGTCATATTGACTGTCTAAGAGGTAGGGTATAAGGTATGCAGGAGCAGCCGGTGAGGGAAATTGTATTGGCTGTAAGTGGGCTTGGGTGAAGGACTAACTGTGTAACAGTTCTTTTAAAAAAGGGTCCTTAATTCCTGTGTGACCCGTATGTTGCGGTGAACCCCAGACAAGAGCTAGGACTGAGGGTGTAAAGGTGCATGTGGCGATCGACCTAGCATGTTTTGGGGAGTTATTTGAAAGGAATTCTATTAGTGTGCGGAGCTGAGCCGCATGGTAGTACGTAACAACATCAGGCAAACCAAAACCTCCCCCCTCCTTCGGCAATGACAGCTGTCTGTAAGATAAACTTTCTAGAATATTTCCAAATGAATTGAGAAAACCTACGCCTTATTTGGGTGCAGTATGATGTGGGGAGAAACACTGGTGCAGTCTGGAGTAGATAAAGAAACCTGGTCATTTATATAGGATTTGATGAGGTTTTTGCGACCCATTGCCTGGAACGGTTTAAGACTGATATTGACGATATGCGCTACATATGTTTTGTGAGTGGGTTTTATACTAATTGGGATTACTCATTTTCTGAATTTCATACATTTTTTGACACTATTATATTTCCTGTTCTATCATCCGCAGACAGACTAAAGTCATCAAGGCAATCAATGATTTACCTGGTTCTAAAGCAGATGGACCGGATGGTCTTCCCATTGACCTCTATATATCATTCAAGATGGCGATCTATTATTTTTTCGATGCATTCAATAGTGAGCTGTTGCCCCCCCCCCCCATAAATATAATTGCCTTATTGCTAAAGGGGGGGGGGGCATAAGTCCTTGGTCGAATCTTAACCAATTTCTGATGCTAAAATATTGTCTAAGATTTGGGCAAATCGCCTGGTCTGGATTGTTGATACATGAGAATCAATCCGGCTTTATGCCTGGTGGAAGAACGTCTGTTATTTTTAGCAAAGTTCTGCGTATTAAGGAAGGGCATTGTTCGTTAATTTCATTCAATGCAGTCAAAGCCTTTGACCGCGTCGAGTGGGAGTTTGTTCAAGGTTTTGACTCTGTTTGGCTTTGGCCTATGCTTTATTAAATGAATTAGGATTTTGTATGAAAATGCATTAGCATGTGTCTCTGTGAATGGGCCCAAGTCTTTTTTTTGTCTACAGAGGAGAACGAGCCAGGGATGATGTTGCGGGGTGAATAGTGAATTAGCTTGTCTGTGTATGTGGATCTCTCTGCTCTTTCACCTGCTGGCCAGCAAACCTTTGTCTCTGTCCAGTATTATTTCTACAGATAAACTGATTCAGCATTCCCCACTAACACACAGCATTACCTGCATGTGACTAAACTAAATAGGAAGCACTTGATTAATGCCAGGTGAGGCAGAGCTACAGCCACACAAAGTATATGGAGCTTTCTTTTGTATGATTTGTTTATGTGTATAGAGATTGTAAGCTCCTGTTCATTTTAAAAGGTGACAGGAAGTGTGGAACATGTATAATATGTGTTTAAAATATAAACACAAATGTGTGTGTGTCCCTTTAAGACTGTAGAATTCTGGGAAATAGAATATTGTGTATTTAAGTGCACCCAAAGGAGGGTGGGACAGGTTCAGAGCATATGAGCTGAGGATTGGGGTGCTGCTCGATATGAAGGCAGCTGCAATTCAACCCAATTTACCTGCTTTTTGTTGTTACTTTTATTTTGTATTTGCTCCAAATACATTGATAAAGCATTGTTTGCCAAATCCTGAGTGAGGACTGTTTATGATGGCAAGAATACCCACACCCCAACAGATCCACTCTCTACTCTTTTTTGCTTAATCTAATCATTTATTCCTTAGCTCTTTTATCAGGCAGGATTCTCGCATATCTGGTTTTGAATGGGAAGATTTTTCTAAAAACAAAATGGTTCTACTCTGATGACCTGCTCCTCTTCATGGCAGATACTTCTAGATCTTTAGAAGTACTTTTGGTTACCTAAACAACTGTCTTAAATGCCAGATTCTGCCCCTAGCACACTGTAAATGACAAAGGGCCTTGGGAGAACTTTCGATACCCTAATGGAATGATGCTCCAAGAATGGTAGTAGACACAACCCATAATCCGTCTCATAGAATATCCCAACTCTATATAATACATGTGCGGTATTATTCACCGAAAAGGATGTTCAGATTTACAGTTAGAATAGACTCTTGCTGTAAGAGATACAGAGACCCCCATGTCGACCTGGTCCATGTGATAGGGAGGGTGCACTCTGGAAGGAGATAAACAAATTGAATTCTGTAGAGGTGTTAATTTGTATAATTTTAATGGTTTTCTCTTTTTGTATGCAATTTCATATAAAAAAAAAAATCACTGCTGGTGTGTTTTCAGCCTAATAAAAATGATTTCAATTTTGTCTACTTTGCGGTTAAAACATTTTTATGTTTTAATCCTTTTACAGGAAAGCCCAGTAAGAACTCTGAGGGAAACTTCATGCTATCGCTAAATTATAAAGTAGAAGAGGAAGCTCTCATGCAGCAGTCTTCAGGAGAAAACCTCATGCCGTTTAATGTACATCCTGGACTTCACAGTACAGATCTATCATATAATCCCCATAATCATGAGGAACCTTCTCCTGACCAAACACAGATTGTTACCACAAGTACAGATCCAAACAGGATTCAGAGGTTTCAATTTGGAAAACCATTAATGAAAAGCTCAGGTCCTTTTACACACACAAAAATTCACACAGGCGAGAAGCCATACTCCTGTTCAGAATGTGGGAAATGTTTTACCTGTAAATCACGCCTTGATCAACATGAAAGAAGTCACAAAGCAGAAAAGCCATACTCTTGTTTAGAATGTGGAAAATGCTTTACCCGTAAGTCACATCTTCTTACACATGAGAAAAGTCACACAGGGGAGAAGCCATATTCATGTTTAGAATGTGGGAAATGTTTTACAAATAAATCAGATCTTGTTGTACATGAGAGAATTCACACAGGAGAGAAACCATATTCATGTTTAGAATGTGGGAAATGCTTTACAAATAAATCAGAACTTGTTAAACATGAGAGAAGTCACACAGGGGAGAAGCCATATTCATGTTCAGAATGTGGGAAATGTTTTATAGATAAAGCACATCTTGTTATACATCAGAGAAGTCACACAGGGGAGAAGCCATATTCTTGTTCAATATGTGGGAAATGTTTTATCGATAAATCACGCATTGTTACACATGAGAGAATTCACACAGGAGAGAAACCATATTCCTGTTCGGAATGTGGAAACTCTTTTACACAAAAATCTAGTCTTGTTACACATCAGAGAATTCACACAGGGGAGAAGCCATATTCCTGCTCAAAATGTGGGAAATGTTTTACAAATAAATCATATCTTGTTACACATGAGAGAACGCACACAGGGGAGAAACCCTATTCATGTTCAGAATGTGGGAAATGCTTTGCACATAGTTCAGATCTTGTTACACATAAAAGAAGTCACACAGAAGAGAAGCCATATTCATGTTCAGAATGTGGGAAATGCTTTGCACATAGTTCAGATCTTGTTAAACATAAAAGAATTCACACAGGAGAGAAGCCATATCCATGTTCAGAATGTGGGAAATGTTTTACATCAAACTCACATCTTGTTTTGCATAAGAGAAGTCACACGGGAATTAAGCCGTATTTATGTTCAGAATGTGGGAAATGTTTTACAAATAAATCATATCTTGTTACACATGAGAGAACGCACACAGGGGAGAAACCATATTCATGTTCAGAATGTGTTAAATGCTTTGCAGATAAATCAAGTCTTGTTAAACATAAAAGAATTCACACAGGAGAGAAGCCATTTCCATGTTCAGAATGTGGTAAATGTTTTACATCAAGCTCAAATCTTGTTCTGCATAAGAGAAGTCACACAGGAGAGAAACCATATCCATGTTCAGAATGTGGGAAATGTTATGTAGCTAAATCATCTCTTGTTCTACATGAGATAAGTCACAGAAAGGAAAAGCCATTTTAATCTTTTATATGTGGAAAATGTTTTACAATAAAATCTGATGTTCAAGATTTTACATAGAGACTAAACTATTTTCTTCTTTGAAATATTGGAAATGGAATAAGAGCAAAACATTTTTTTTAACACATCAGATCATTAACAGCCATTAAAGAGAGACTGTCACCAGGTTATTGCTGTCCTATCTGAGGGCAACATAAAGTACTGGCAGAGACCCTGATTCTAGCGCTGGATCACTTACTTTACAGTAATCAGCAGTTTTCATAACATCCCAGTTAATCTCCTGCAGCACATACAAATGATCTGTGGTTCCCTTGCAGTGCTTAAAGGGAACCTGTCACCAGCATTTCACCTATTGAACTTATCTCTCACTGGCCGCTGCTATCAAAAGTTCATTGCCGTTATCCCCTTTCCTAAACTCCGACTGTAAATAACGGTCTGCAAATGTTCCACGCTTTCTATCGTAATAATCCAGTGTCCCTTTGTGCGCACTCAAGAGGACATCAATACACAAGCACAGGATTGTGTGTGCTGGGGGAAGGCGAGGAGCTGTCAATCAAAAGTAAGGAGGTGGGGTAAACTCGGAAAGACTTGAGGAATGAAGATTTGACTTCAAATGCAGATCTAACTCTTTTCAATCGAAGATTTGACTCTTAATTGCTCATTAGCATACGGTGTGGGAACACTAAAAATCAATACTAAAGCTAAAGAGCTGACTAAGAAGACAATTATAGGTTATATAGAAATGATTTTTCACCCACTACCACCAGGTATTGCTGGTCTAATAGGTGAAATGCTGGTGATAGGTTCCCTTTAAAGAGAACCTTTCACCTCCCCATACATGTGCAGCTGAGTGCAGCATGTAATGGGGAGGGCTGCACAAACCCTGGGGCACTTCACTTTTTTTTTTACACTCCGTTATTTAGATATCGGTGCCGTTATATTTGGTGCCCGATATTTAAATAACCCCCTGAACTGTCAATGGGGTGTGTACTGGCAAGGGGACATGTTAGTATGGCTGTGACACTGAGGAGATGTTCTGCTCCTGCTTGTACTCTCAGTTGTCCACTGGGGGCGCATGGTAAGGTGAGCTTTATTCCATCTGTTCACTTGTTGTGCTACTGTGTGGTGGTGTCTGTTGCTGTGGTGCTGCACTTGTGGGGGGACGTGGCCCAGAGCCAAGGAGGCTTGGCTTGGCCTGATGGCATGGGTGCTTTTGGGCCTCTAGGTTGCTTGTTATTATGAGATATCAAAGGACATTAAAACAGGAGATATAAGAGGAGAGAACTACAACTCCCAGCATGTCCAGGCTGTTATTATGTGATATCAGAGAACATTACAGGAGGAGATATGAGAGAACTACAACTCCCAGCATGTTCAAACTGTTATTATGTGATATCAGAGGACATTACAGGAAGAGATATAAAAGGAGAGAACTACAACTCCCAGCATGTCCATGCTGTTATTATGTGATATCAGAGGACATTACAGGGAGGAGACATAAGAGGAGAGAACTACAACTCCCAGCATGTCCAGACTGTTATTATGTGATATCAGAGGACGTTACAGGAGGAGATATAAGAGGAGAGGACTACAACTCCCAGCATGTCCAGACTGTTATGTGAATCAGAGAACATTACAGGAGGAGATATAAGAGGAGAGAACTACAACTCCCAGCATGTCCAGACTGTTATGTGATATCAAAGGACATTACAGGGAGGCGACATAAAAGGAGAGGACTACAACTCCCAGCATGTCCAGACTGTTATTATATGATATCAGAGGACATTACAGGGAGGAGGTATAAGAGGAGAGGTTTACAACTCCCAGCATGTCCAGTCTGTTATGTGATATCAGAGAACATTACAGAAGGTGATATAAGAGGAGAGAACTACAACTCCCAGCATATCCAGACTGTTATTATGGGATATCAGAGTACATTACAGGGAGGAAATATAAGAGAGAACTACAACTCCCAGCATGTCCAGGCTGTTATGTGATATCAGAGGACATTACAGGAGGAGATATGAGAGAATTACAACTCCCAGCATGCTCAAACTGTTATTATGGGATATCAGTGGACATTACAGGAGGAGGTATGAGGAGAGGACTACTACTCCCCGCATGTCCAGGCTGTTATTATGTGATATCAGAGGACATTACAGGAGGAGGTATAAAAGGAGAGAACTACAACTCCCAGCATGTCCATGCTGTTATTATGTGATATCAGAGGACATTACAGGGAGGAGACATAAGAGGAGAGAACTACAACTCCCAGCATGTCCAGACTGTTATTATGTGATATCAGAGGACATTACAGGAGGAGGTATAAGAGGAGAGGACTACAACTCCCAGCATGTCCAGGCTGTTATGTGATATTAGAGGACATTACAGGAGGAGGTATAAAAGGAGAGAACTACAACTCCCAGAATGTCCAGACTGTTATTATGTGATATCAGAGGACATTACAGGAGGAGGATTAGAGGATAGGACTACAACTCCCAGCATGTCCAGACTGTTATTATAGGATATCAGAGGACATTACAGGAGGAGATATAAGAGGAGAGAACTACAACTCCCAGCATTTCCAGACTGTTATGTGATATCAGAGGACATTACGGGAGGAGACATAAGAGGAGAGAACTACAACTCCCAGCGTGTCCAGGCTGTTATTATGTGATATCAGAGAACATTACAGGAGGAGATATAAGAGGAGAGAACTACAACTCCCAGAATGTCCAGACTGTTATTATGCATATCAGAGGACATTACAGGAGGAGATATAAGAGGAGAGAACTACAACTCCCAGCATGTCCAGACTGTTATTATGTGATATCAGAGGACATTAGAGGGAGGAGATATAAGAGGAGAGGACTACAACTCCCAGCATGTCCAGGCTGTTATGTGATATCAGAGGACATTACAGGAGGAGAAATAAGAGGAGAGAACTACAACTCCCAGCATGTCCAGACTGTTATTATGTGATATCAGAGGACATTACAGGAGGAGATATAAGAGGAGAGAACTACAACTCCCAGCATGTCCAGACTGTTATGTGATATCAGAGGACATTAGAGGGAGGAGATATAAGAGGAGAGGACTACAACTCCCAGCATGTCCAGGCTGTTATGTGATATCAGAGGACATTACAGGAGGAGAAATAAGAGGAGAGAACTACAACTCCCAGCATGTCCAGACTGTTATTATGTGATATCAGAGGACATTACAGGAGGAGATATAAGAGGAGAGGACTACAACTCCCAGCATGTCCAGACTGTTATTATGTGATATCAGAGGACATTACAAGAGGAGATATAAGAGGAGAGAACTACAACTCCCAGCATGTCCACACTGTTATTATGTGATATCAGAGGACATTACAGGGAGACATAAGAGGAGAGGACTACAACTCCCAGCATGTCCAGAATGTTATTATGTGATATCAGAGGACATTACAGGAGGAGGTATAAGAGGAGAGAACTACAACTCCCAGCATGTCCAGACTGTTATTATGTGATATCAGAGGACATTACAGGAGGAGATATAAGAGGAGAGAACTACAACTCCCAGCATGTCCAGACTGTTATTATGTTATATCAGAGGACATTACAGGAGGAGGTATAAGAGGAGAGGACTACAACTCCCAGCATGTCCAGGCTGTTATGTGATATCAGAGGACATTACAGGAGGAGATATAAGAGGAGAGGACTACAACTCCCAGCATGTCCAGACTGTTATTATGTGACATCAGAGGACATTACAGGAGGAGGTATAAGAGGAGAGAACTAAAACTCCCAGCATGTCCAGGCTGTTATTATGTGATATCAGAGGACATTACAGGAGGAGGATTAGAGGAGAGAACTACAACTCCCAGCATGTCCAGGCTGTTATGTGATATCAGAGGACATTACAGGAGGAGATATAAAAGGAGGGGACTACAACTCCCAGCATGTCCAGACTGTTATTATGTGATATCAGAGGATATTACAGGGGGAAATATAAGAGGAGAGAACTACAACTCCCAGCATGTCCAGACTGTTATTATGGGATATCAGAGGACATTACAGGAGGATATATAAGAGGAGAGAACTACAACTCCCAGCATGTCCAGACTGTTATGGGATATCAGAGGACATTACAGGAGGAGATATAAGAGGAGAGAACTACAACTCCCAGCATGTCCAGGCTTTTATTATGTGATATCAGAGGACATTACAGGAGGAGATATAAGAGGAGAGGACTACAACTCCCAGCATTTCCAGACTGTTTATATGTGATATCAGAGGACATTACAGGAGGAGGTATAAGAGGAGAGGACTACAACTCCCAGCATGTCCAGGCTGTTATGTGATATTAGAGATCATTACAGGAGGAGGTATAAGAGAACTACAACTCCCAGCATATCCAGAGTGTTGTTATGTGATATCAGAGGACATTACAGGAGGAGATATGAGAGAACTACAACTCCCAGCATGTTCAAACTGTTATTATGCGATATCAGTGGACATTACAGGAGGAAGTATAAGAGGAGAGGACTACAACTCCCAGCATGTCCAGGCTGTTATTATGTGATATCAGAGGACATTACAGGAGGAGGTATAAGAGGAGAGAACTACAACTCCCAGCATGTCCAGGCTGTTATTATGTGATATCAGAGAACATTACAGGAGGAGATATGAGAGAACTACAACTCCCAGCATGTTCAAACTGTTATTATGTGATATCAGAGGACATTACAGGAAGAGATATAAAAGGAGAGAACTACAACTCCCAGCATGTCCATGCTGTTATTATGTGATATCAGAGGACATTACAGGGAGGAGACATAAGAGGAGAGAACTACAACTCCCAGCATGTCCAGACTGTTATTATGTGATATCAGAGGACATTACACGAGGAGATATAAGAGGAGAGAACTACAACTCCCAGCATGTCCAGACTGTTATTATGTGATATCAGAGGACATTACAGGGAGACATAAGAGGAGAGGACTACAACTCCCAGCATGTCCAGACTGTTATTATGTGATATCAGAGGACATTACAGGAGGAGATATAAGAGGAGAGAACTACAACTCCCAGCATGTCCAGACTGTTATTATGTGATATCAGAGGACATTACAGGAGGAGGTATAAGAGGAGAGGACTACAACTCCCAGCATGTCCAGGCTGTTATTATGTGATATCAGAGGACATTACAGGAGATATAAGTGGAGAGAACTACAACTCCCAGCATGTCCAGACTGTTATTATGTGATATCAGAGGACATTACAGGAGGAGGTATAAGAGGAGAGGACTACAACTCCCAGCATGTCCAGACTGTTATTATGTGATATCAGAGGGCATTAGAGGAGATATGAGAGGACTACAACTCCCAGCATGTCCAGACTGTTATTATGTGATATCAGAGGACGTTACAGGAGGAGATATAAGAGGAGAGGACTACAACTCCCAGCATGTCCAGACCTTTATTATGTGATATCAGAGGACATTACAGGAGGAGATAAAAGAGGAAAGAACTACAACTCCCAGCATGTCCAGGCTGTTATTATGTGATATCAGAGGACATTACAGGAGGAGATATAAGAGGATAGAACTACAACTCCCAGCATGTCCAGACTGTTATTATGGGATATCAGAGGACATTACAGGAGGAGATATAAGATGAGAGGACTACAACTCCCAGCATGTCCAGGCTGTTATTATGTGATATCAGAGGACATTACAGGAGGAGATATAAGAGGAAAGAACTACAACTCCCAGCATGTCCAGACTGTTATTATGGGATATCAGAGGACATTACAGGAGGAGATATAAGAGGAGAGAACTACAACTCCCAGCATGTCCAGGCTTTTATTATGTGATATCAGAGGACATTACAGGAGGAGATATAAGAGGAGAGGACTCCAACTCCCAGCATTTCCAGACTGTTATTATGTGATATCAGAGGACATTACGGGAGGAGACATAAGAGGAGAGAACTACAACTCCCAGCGTGTCCAGGCTGTTATTATGTGATATCAGAGAACATTACAGGAGGAGATATAAGAGGAGAGAACTACAACTCCCAGAATGTCCAGACTGTTATTATGTGATATCACAGGACATTAAAGTAGGATATATAAGAGAGAACTACAACTCCCAGCATGTCCAGGCTGTTATTATGCATATCAGAGGACATTACAGGAGGAGATATAAGAGGAGAGAACTACAACTCCCAGAATGTCCAGACTGTTATTATGGGATATCAGAGGACATTACAGGAGGAGGATTAGAGGAGAGAACTACAACTCCCAGCATGTCCAGACTGTTATTATGTGATATCAGAGGACATTACAGGAGGAGATATAAGAGGAGAGAACTACAACTCCCAGCATGTCCAGACTGTTATTATGTGATATCAGAGGACATTAGAGGGAGGAGATATAAGAGGAGAGGACTACAACTCCCAGCATGTCCAGGCTGTTATGTGATATCAGAGGACATTACAGGAGGAGAAATAAGAGGAGAGAACTACAACTCCCAGCATGTCCAGACTGTTATTATGTGATATCAGAGGACATTACAGGAGGAGATATAAGAGGAGAGGACTACAACTCCCAGCATGTCCAGACTGTTATTATGTGATATCAGAGGACATTACAAGAGGAGATATAAGAGGAGAGAACTACAACTCCCAGCATGTCCACACTGTTATTATGTGATATCAGAGGACATTACAGGGAGACATAAGAGGAGAGGACTACAACTCCCAGCATGTCCAGAATGTTATTATGTGATATCAGAGGACATTACAGGAGGAGGTATAAGAGGAGAGAACTACAACTCCCAGCATGTCCAGACTGTTATTATGTGATATCAGAGGACATTACAGGAGGAGATATAAGAGGAGAGAACTACAACTCCCAGCATGTCCAGACTGTTATTATGTTATATCAGAGGACATTACAGGAGGAGGTATAAGAGGAGAGGACTACAACTCCCAGCATGTCCAGGCTGTTATGTGATATCAGAGGACATTACAGGAGGAGATATAAGAGGAGAGAACTACAACTCCCAGCATGTCCAGACTGTTATGTGATATCAGAGGACATTACAGGAGGAAATATAAGAGGAGAGGACTACAACTCCCAGCATGTCCAGACTGTTATTATGTGATATCAGAGGGCATTACAGGAGGAGGTATAAGAGGAGAGGACTACAACTCCCAGCATGTCCAGACTGTTATTATGTGATATCAGAGGGCATTACAGGAGATATAAGAGGAGAGGACTACAACTCCCAGCATGTCCAGACTGTTATTATGTGATATCAGAGGACGTTACAGGAGGAGATATAAGAGGAGAGGACTACAACTCCCAGCATGTCCAGACCTTTATTATGTGATATCAGAGGACATTACAGGAGGAGATAAAAGAGGAAAGAACTACAACTCCCAGCATGTCCAGGCTGTTATTATGTGATATCAGAGGACATTACAGGAGGAGATATAAGAGGATAGAACTACAACTCCCAGCATGTCCAGACTGTTATTATGGGATATCAGAGGACATTACAGGAGGAGATATAAGATGAGAGGACTACAACTCCCAGCATGTCCAGGCTGTTATTATGTGATATCAGAGGACATTACAGGAGGAGATATAAGAGGAAAGAACTACAACTCCCAGCATGTCCAGACTGTTATTATGGGATATCAGAGGACATTACAGGAGGAGATATAATATGAGAGAACTACAACTCCCAGCATGTCCAGACTGTTATGTTATATCAGAGGACATTACAGGAGGAGATATAAGAGGAGAGAACTACAACTCCCAGCATGTCCAGGCTTTTATTATGTGATATCAAAGGACATTACAGGAGGAGATATAAGAGGAGAGGACTCCAACTCCCAGCATTTCCAGACTGTTATTATGTGATATCAGAGGACATTACGGGAGGAGACATAAGAGGAGAGAACTACAACTCCCAGCGTGTCCAGGCTGTTATTATGTGATATCAGAGAACATTACAGGAGGAGATATAAGAGGAGAGAACTACAACTCCCAGAATGTCCAGACTGTTATTATGTGATATCACAGGACATTAAAGTAGGATATATAAGAGAGAACTACAACTCCCAGCATGTCCAGGCTGTTATTATGCATATCAGAGGACATTACAGGAGGAGATATAAGAGGAGAGAACTACAACTCCCAGAATGTCCAGACTGTTATTATGGGATATCAGAGGACATTACAGGAGGAGGTATAAGAGGAGAGGACTACAACTCCCAGCATGTCCAGACTGTTATTATGTGATATCAGAGGACATTACAGGAGGAGGATTAGAGGAGAGAACTACAACTCCCAGCATGTCCAGACTGTTATTATGTGATATCAGAGGACATTACAGGAGGAGATATAAGAGGAGAGAACTACAACTCCCAGCATGTCCAGACTGTTATTATGTGATATCAGAGGACATTAGAGGGAGGAGATATAAGAGGAGAGGACTACAACTCCCAGCATGTCCAGGCTGTTATGTGATATCAGAGGACATTACAGGAGGAGAAATAAGAGGAGAGAACTACAACTCCCAGCATGTCCAGACTGTTATTATGTGATATCAGAGGACATTACAGGAGGAGATATAAGAGGAGAGGACTACAACTCCCAGCATGTCCAGACTGTTATTATGTGATATCAGAGGACATTACAAGAGGAGATATAAGAGGAGAGAACTACAACTCCCAGCATGTCCACACTGTTATTATGTGATATCAGAGGACATTACAGGGAGACATAAGAGGAGAGGACTACAACTCCCAGCATGTCCAGAATGTTATTATGTGATATCAGAGGACATTACAGGAGGAGGTATAAGAGGAGAGAACTACAACTCCCAGCATGTCCAGACTGTTATTATGTGATATCAGAGGACATTACAGGAGGAGATATAAGAGGAGAGAACTACAACTCCCAGCATGTCCAGACTGTTATTATGTTATATCAGAGGACATTACAGGAGGAGGTATAAGAGGAGAGGACTACAACTCCCAGCATGTCCAGGCTGTTATGTGATATCAGAGGACATTACAGGAGGAGATATAAGAGGAGAGAACTACAACTCCCAGCATGTCCAGACTGTTATGTGATATCAGAGGACATTACAGGAGGAAATATAAGAGGAGAGGACTACAACTCCCAGCATGTCCAGACCTTTATTATGTGATATCAGAGGACATTACAGGAGGAGATAAAAGAGGAAAGAACTACAACTCCCAGCATGTCCAGGCTGTTATTATGTGATATCAGAGGACATTACAGGAGGAGATATAAGAGGATAGAACTACAACTCCCAGCATGTCCAGACTGTTATTATGGGATATCAGAGGACATTACAGGAGGAGATATAAGATGAGAGGACTACAACTCCCAGCATGTCCAGGCTGTTATTATGTGATATCAGAGGACATTACAGGAGGAGATATAAGAGGAAAGAACTACAACTCCCAGCATGTCCAGACTGTTATTATGGGATATCAGAGGACATTACAGGAGGAGATATAAGATGAGAGAACTACAACTCCCAGCATGTCCAGACTGTTATTATGTGATATCAGAGGACATTACAGGAGGAGATATAAGAGGAGAGGACTACAACTCCCAGCATGTCCAGGCTGTTATTATGTGATATCAGAGGACATTACAGGAGGAGGTATAAGAGTAGAGAACTACAACTCCCAGCATGTCCAGACTGTTATTATGTGATATCAAAGGACATTACAGGAGGAGATATAAGAGGAGAGAACTACAACTCCCAGCATGTCCAGACTGTTATTATGTGATATCAGAGGACATTACAGGAGGAGATAAAAGAGGAGAGGACTACAACTCCCAGCATGTCCAGGCTGTTATTATGGGATATCAGAGGACATTACAGGAGGAGGTATAAGAGGAGAGAACTACAACTCCCAGCATGTCCAGACTGTTATTATGTGATATCAGAGGACATTACAGGAGGAGATATTAGAGGAGAGAACTACAACTCCCAGCATGTCCAGGCTGTTATTATGTGATATCAGAGGACATTACAGGAGGAGATATAAGAGGAGAGAACTACAACTCCCAGCATGTCCAGACTGTTATTATGTGATATCAGAGGACATTACAGGAGGAGATATAAGAGGAGAGAACTACAACTCCCAGCATGTCCAGACTGTTATTATGTGATATCAGAGGACATTACAGGAGGAGATAAGAGAGAACTACAACTCCCAGCATGTCCAGACTGTTATTATGTTATATCAGAGGACATTACAGGAGGAGATATAAGAGGAGAGAACTACAACTCCCAGCATGTCCAGGCTTTTATTATGTGATATCAGAGGACATTACAGGAGGAGATATAAGAGGAGAGGACTCCAACTCCCAGCATTTCCAGACTGTTATTATGTGATATCAGAGGACATTACAGGAGGAGATATAAGAGGAGAGAACTACAACTCCCAGCATGTCCAGGCTATTATTATGTGATATCAGAGGACATTACAGGGAGGAGATATAAGAGGAGAGAACTACAACTCCCAGCATGGCCAGACTGTTATTAGGTGATATCAGAGGACATTACAGGAGGAGATATAAGAGGAGAGAACTACAACTCCCAACGTGTCCAGGCTGTTATTATGTGATATCAGAGGACATTACAGGAGGAGATATAAGAGGAGAGAACTACAACTCCCAGAATGTCCAGACTGTTATTATGTGATATCACAGGACATTAAAGTAGGATATATAAGAGAGAACTACAACTCCCAGCATGTCCAGGCTGTTATTATGTGATATCAGAGGACATTACAAGAGGAGATATAAGAGGAGAGAACTACAACTCCCAGCATGTCCACACTGTTATTATGTGATATCAGAGGACATTACAGGGAGACATAAGAGGAGAGGACTACAACTCCCAGCATGTCCAGAATGTTATTATGTGATATCAGAGGACATTACAGGAGGAGGTATAAGAGGAGAGAACTACAACTCCCAGCATGTCCAGACTGTTATTATGTGATATCAGAGGACATTACAGGAGGAGATATAAGAGGAGAGAACTACAACTCCCAGCATGTCCAGACTGTTATTATGTTATATCAGAGGACATTACAGGAGGAGGTATAAGAGGAGAGGACTACAACTCCCAGCATGTCCAGGCTGTTATGTGATATCAGAGGACATTACAGGAGGAGATATAAGAGGAGAGAACTACAACTCCCAGCATGTCCAGACTGTTATGTGATATCAGAGGACATTACAGGAGGAGATATAAGAGGAGAGAACTACAACTCCCAGCATGTCCAGGCTTTTATTATGTGATATCAGAGGACATTACAGGAGGAGATATAAGAGGAGAGGACTCCAACTCCCAGCATTTCCAGACTGTTATTATGTGATATCAGAGGACATTACGGGAGGAGACATAAGAGGAGAGAACTACAACTCCCAGCATGTCCAGACTGTTATTATGGGATATCAGAGGACATTACAGGAGGAGATATAAGATGAGAGGACTACAACTCCCAGCATGTCCAGGCTGTTATTATGTGATATCAGAGGACATTACAGGAGGAGATATAAGAGGAAAGAACTACAACTCCCAGCATGTCCAGACTGTTATTATGGGATATCAGAGGACATTACAGGAGGAGATATAAGATGAGAGAACTACAACTCCCAGCATGTCCAGACTGTTATTATGTGATATCAGAGGACATTACAGGAGGAGATATAAGAGGAGAGGACTACAACTCCCAGCATGTCCAGGCTGTTATTATGTGATATCAGAGGACATTACAGGAGGAGGTATAAGAGTAGAGAACTACAACTCCCAGCATGTCCAGACTGTTATTATGTGATATCAAAGGACATTACAGGAGGAGATATAAGAGGAGAGAACTACAACTCCCAGCATGTCCAGACTGTTATTATGTAATATCAGAGGACATTACAGGAGGAGATAAAAGAGGAGAGGACTACAACTCCCAGCATGTCCAGGCTGTTATTATGGGATATCAGAGGACATTACAGGAGGAGGTATAAGAGGAGAGAACTACAACTCCCAGCATGTCCAGACTGTTATTATGTGATATCAGAGGACATTACAGGAGGAGATATTAGAGGAGAGAACTACAACTCCCAGCATGTCCAGGCTGTTATTATGTGATATCAGAGGACATTACAGGAGGAGATATAAGAGGAGAGAACTACAACTCCCAGCATGTCCAGACTGTTATTATGTGATATCAGAGGACATTACAGGAGGAGATATAAGAGGAGAGAACTACAACTCCCAGCATGTCCAGACTGTTATTATGTTATATCAGAGGACATTACAGGAGGAGATATAAGAGGAGAGAACTACAACTCCCAGCATGTCCAGGCTTTTATTATGTGATATCAGAGGACATTACAGGAGGAGATATAAGAGGAGAGGACTCCAACTCCCAGCATTTCCAGACTGTTATTATGTGATATCAGAGGACATTACAGGAGGAGATATAAGAGGAGAGAACTACAACTCCCAGCATGTCCAGGCTATTATTATGTGATATCAGAGGACATTACAGGGAGGAGATATAAGAGGAGAGAACTACAACTCCCAGCATGGCCAGACTGTTATTATGTGATATCAGAGGACATTACAGGAGGAGATATAAGAGGAGAGAACTACAACTCCCAACGTGTCCAGGCTGTTATTATGTGATATCAGAGGACATTACAGGAGGAGATATAAGAGGAGAGAACTACAACTCCCAGAATGTCCAGACTGTTATTATGTGATATCACAGGACATTAAAGTAGGATATATAAGAGAGAACTACAACTCCCAGCATGTCCAGGCTGTTATTATGCATATCAGAGGACATTACAGGAGGAGATATAAGAGGAGAGAACTACAACTCCCAGAATGTCCAGACTGTTATTATGGGATATCAGAGGACATTACAGGAGGAGGATTAGAGGAGAGAACTACAACTCCCAGCATGTCCAGACTGTTATTATGTGATATCAGAGGACATTACAGGAGGAGATATAAGAGGAGAGAACTACAACTCCCAGCATGTCCAGACTGTTATTATGTGATATCAGAGGACATTAGAGGGAGGAGATATAAGAGGAGAGGACTACAACTCCCAGCATGTCCAGGCTGTTATGTGATATCAGAGGACATTACAGGAGGAGATATAAGAGGAGAGGACTACAACTCCCAGCATGTCCAGACTGTTATTATGTGATATCAGAGGACATTACAGGAGGAGATATAAGAGGAGAGAACTACAACTCCCAGCATGTCCAGACTGTTATTATGTGATATCAGAGGACATTAGAGGGAGGAGATATAAGAGGAGAGGACTACAACTCCCAGCATGTCCAGGCTGTTATGTGATATCAGAGGACATTACAGGAGGAGATATAAGAGGAGAGAACTACAACTCCCAGCATGTCCAGACTGTTATTATGTGCTATCAGAGGACATTACAGGAGGAGATATAAGAGGAGAGGACTACAACTCCCAGCATGTCCAGACTGTTATTATGTGATATCAGAGGACATTACAAGAGGAGATATAAGAGGAGAGAACTACAACTCCCAGCATGTCCACACTGTTATTATGTGATATCAGAGGACATTACAGGGAGACATAAGAGGAGAGGACTACAACTCCCAGCATGTCCAGACTGTTATTATGTGATATCAGAGGACATTACAGGAGGAGGTATAAGAGGAGAGAACTACAACTCCCAGCATGTCCAGACTGTTATTATGTTATATCAGAGGACATTACAGGAGGAAATATAAGAGGAGAGGACTACAACTCCCAGCATGTCCAGACTGTTATTATGTGACATCAGAGGACATTACAGGAGGAGATATAAGAGGAGAGGACTACAACTCCCAGCATGTCCAGGCTGTTATTATGTGATATCAGAGGACATTACAGGAGGAGATATAAGAGGAGAGAACTACAACTCCCAGCATGTCCAGACTGTTATTATGTTATATCAGAGGACATTACAGGAGGAAATATAAGAGGAGAGGACTACAACTCCCAGCATGTCCAGACTGTTATTATGTGACATCAGAGGACATTACAGGAGGAGATAAGAGAGAACTACAACTCCCAGCATGTCCAGACTGTTATTATGTTATATCAGAGGACATTACAGGAGGAGATATAAGAGGAGAGAACTACAACTCCCAGCATGTCCAGACTGTTATTATGTGATATCAGAGGACATTACAGGAGGAGATAAGAGAGAACTACAACTCCCAGCATGTCCAGACTGTTATTATGTGATATCAGAGGACATTACAGGAGGAGATATAAGAGGAGAGAACTACAACTCCCAGCATGTCCAGACTCTTATTATGTGATATCAGAGGACATTACAGGGAGGAGATATAAGAGGAGAGAACTACAACTCCCAGCATGTCCAGACTGTTATTATGTGATATCAGAGGACATTACAGGAGGTGATATAAGAGAGAACTACAACTCCCAGCATGTCCAGACTGTTATTATGTGATATCAGAGGAGATTACAGGAGGAGATATAAGAGGAGAGAACTACAACTCCCAGCATGTCCAGACTGTTATTATGTGATATCAGAGGACATTACAGGAGGATATATAAAAGGAGAGAACTACAACTCCCAGCATGTCCAGACTGTTATTATGTGATATCAGAGGACATTACAGGAGGAGATATAAGAGGAGAGAACTACAACTCCCAGCATGTCCAGGCTGTTATTATGTGATATCAGAGGACATTACAGGAGGAGGTATAAGAGAGAACTACAACTCCCAGCATGTCCAGGCTGTTATTATGTGATATCAGAGGACATTACAGGAGGTGATATAAGAGGAGGGAACTACAACTCCCAGCATGTCCAGACTGTTATTATGTGATATCAGAGGACATTACAGGAGGAGATATGAGGAGAGGACTACAACTCCCAGCATGTCCAGGCTGTTATTATGTGATATAAGAGGATATTACAGGAGGTATAAGAGGAGAGAACTACAACTCCCAGCATGTACAGACTGTTATTATGTGATATCAGAGGACATTACAGGAGGAGATATAAGAGGAGAGAACTACAACTCCCAGCATGTCCAGACTGTTATTATGTGATATCAGAGGACATTACAGGGGGAGATATGAGGAGAGGACTACAACTCCCAGCATGTCCAGACTGTTGTTATTATGTGATATCAGAGGACATTACAGGGGGAGATATAAGAGAAGAGGACTACAACTCCCAGCATGTCCAGGCTGTTATTATGTGATATCAGAGGACATTACAGGAGGAGATATAAGAGAAGAGAACTACAACTCCCAGCTTTTCCAGACTGTTATTATGTGATGTCAGAGGACATTACAGGAGGAGGTATAAGAGGAGAGGACTACAACTCCCAGCATGTCCAGACTGTTATTATGTGATATCAGAGGACATTACAGGGGGAGATATGAGAAGACTATAACTCCCAGCATGTCCAGACTGTTATTATGTGATATCAGAGGACATTACAGGGGGAGATATGAGGAGAGGACTACAACTCCCAGCATGTCCAGACTGTTATTATGTGATATCAGAGGACATTACAGGGGGAGATATAAGAGAAGAGGACTACAACTCCCAGCATGTCCAGGCTGTTATTATGTGATATCAGAGGACATTACAGGAGGAGATATAAGAGGAGAGAACTACAACTCCCAGCATGTCCAGACTGTTATTATGTGATATCAGAGGACATTACAGGAGGAGATATAAGAGGAGAGGACTACAACTCCCAGCATGTCCAGACTGTTATTATGTGATATCAGAGGACATTACAGGAGGAGGTATTAGAGTAGAGGACTACAACTCCCAGCATGTCCAGGCTGTTATTATGTGATATCAGAGGACATTACAGGAGGAGATATAAGAGAGAACTACAACTCCCAGCATGTCCAGACTGTTATTATGTGATATCAGAGGACATTACAGGAGGAGATATAAGAGGAGAGGACTACAACTCCCAGCATGTCCAGACTGTTATTATGTGATATCAGAGGACATTAGAGGAGGCGATATAAGAGGAGAGGACTACAACTCCCAGCATGTCCAGACTGTTATGTGATATCAGAGGACATTACAGGAGGAGATATAAGAGGAGAGAACTACAACTCCCAGCATGTCCAGGCTGTTATGTGATATCAGAGGACATTACAGGAGGAGGTATAAGAGGAGAGAACTACAACTCCCAGCATGTCCAGGCTGTTATGTGATATCAGAGGACATTACAGGAGGAGGTATAAGAGAGAACTACAACTCCCAGCATGTCCAGACTGTTATTATGTGATATCAGAGGATATTACAGGAGGAGATATAAGAGGAGGACTACAACTCCCAGCATGTCCAGACTGTTATTATGTGATATCAGAGGACATTACAGGAGGAGATATAAGAGGAGAGAACTACAACTCCCAGCATGCCCATACTGTTATTATGTGATATCAGAGGACATTACAGGAGATATAAGAGGAGAGAACTACAACTCCCAGCATGTCCAGACTGTTATTATGGGATATCAGAGGACATTATAGGGAGAGATATAAGAGTAGAGAACTACAAGTCCCAGCATGTCCAGACTGTTATTATGTGATGTCAGAGGACATTACAGGAGGAGACATAAGAGGAGAGAACTACAACTCCCAGCATGTCCAGGCTGTTATTATGTGATATCAGAGGACATTACAGGAGGAGATATAAGAGGAGAGGACTACAACTCCCAGCATGTCCAGACTGTTATTATGTGATATCAGAGGACATTACAGGAGGAGGTATAAGAGGAGAGAACTACAACTCCCAGCATGTCCAGACTGTTATTATGTGATATCAGAGGACAATACAGGAGGAGGTATAAGAGGAGAGAACTACAACTCCCAGCATGTCCAGACTGTTATTATGTGATGTCAGAGGACAATACAGGAGGAGGTATAAGAGGAGAGAACTACAACTCCCAGCATGCCCATACTGTTATTATGTGATGTCAGAGGACATTACAGGAGATATAAGAGGAGAGAACTACAACTCCCAGCATGTCCAGACTGTTATTATGGGATATCAGAGGACATTACAGGAGGAGATATAAGAGGAGGGAACTACAACTCCCAGCATGTCCAGTCTGTTATTATGTGATATCAGAGGACATTACAGGAGGAGATATAAGAGGAGAGGACTACAACTCCCAGCATGTCCAGACTGTTATTATGTGATATCAGAGGACATTACAGGAGGAGATATAAGAGGAGAGGACTACAACTCCCAGCATGTCCAGTCTGTTATTATGTGATATCAGAGGACATTACAGGAGGAGATATAAGAGGAGAGGACTACAACTCCCAGCATGTCCAGACTGTTATTATGTGATATCAGAGGACATTACAGGAGGAGATATAAGAGGAGAGAACTACAACTCCCAGCATGTCCAGGCTGTTATTACGTGATATCAGAGGACATTACAGGAGGAGATATGAGGAGAGGACTACAACTCCCAGCATGTCCAGACTGTTATTATGTGATATCAGAGGACATTACAGGAGGATATATAAGAAGAGAGAACTACAACTTCCAGCATGTCCAGACTGTTATTATGGGATATCAGAGGATATTACAGGAGGAGGTATAAGAGGAGAGAACTACAACTCCCAGCATGTCCAGGCTGTTATGTGATATCAGAGGACATTACAGGAGGAGATATAAGAGGAGAGGACTACAACTCCCAGCATTCCTCTGGCTCCGCCTCTCACATAATTGCTGACAACCTATAGGAGAAAAAACACTGATTGATCACCAGATCACACGTCACAAAGCCCCGCCCCTCACATAGCCCCGCCCTTCATGGCACGTGGTTATCGCCTGGCCACACTACATAGGAGCGACGCCCTCATTGTATGATACGTCATCATGCAGCACAGAAGCCCCGCCTCCTCGCATAGCCCCGCCCGTCATTTCATGTGATTTCTTCTTATTAGCGCTTCTTCCTGGATTTCTCCGCCGCACAGCTAAGCTCCGCCCCCTACAGTACTGGTCACATGATGGGACGTCATCTCAGGTCCTTTGTTCACTTTACTGCACAGTTGAGCTCCACCCCCTCCGTTACTGGTCACATGATGGTGACGTCATCACAGGTCCTTGGTCCACTTCGCTGCACAGTTGAGCTCCGCCCCCTCCTGTACTGATCACATGATAGTGACGTCATCACAGGTGCTTGGTCCACTTTGCTGCTCAGTTGAGCTCCGCCCCCTCCGGTGCTGATCACATGATGGTGAAGTCTTCACAGGTCCTTCAGACATAGTCCTATTACAGATACGTAGCAGGTCCTGGTCGGTGGAGGACTGGTCGTCACTGCTGTTGTGTTCTTCTCTCTGTTATCAGTCAGTAGAAGATTTCCCATGATTCACAGCGGTGTATACAGAGGATATATATATATATTACCTGCTACTAAGCTGCATTCTCCCCTGTCTTACATTATTAGTAGAAGAAGACGCGGCGTGTGACTGCAGTGTAAGGTAAGATGACGTCACACGCGTTATATGTGAGGAGAGAGGCTGCCGGTGACATGACACGTGTTATATGTGAGGAGAGAGGCTGCCGGTGACGTGTTATATGTGAGGAGAGAGGCTGCCGGTGACGTGTTATATGTGAGGAGAGGCTGCCGGTGACGTGTTATATGTGAGGAGAGAGGCTGCCGGTGACGTGTTATATGTGAGGAGAGAGGCTGCCGGTGACGTGTTATATGTGAGGAGAGAGGCTGCCGGTGACGTGTTATATGTGAGGAGAGAGGCTGCCGGTGACGTGTTATATGTGAGGAGAGAGGCTGCCGGTGACATGTTATATGTGAGGAGAGAGGCTGCCGGTGACGTGTTATATGTGAGGAGAGAGGCTGCCGGTGACGTGTTATATGTGAGGAGAGAGGCTGCCGGTGACGTGTTATATGTGAGGAGAGAGGCTGCCGGTGACGTGTTATATGTGAGGAGAGAGGCTGCCGGTGACGTGTTATATGTGAGGAGAGAGGCTGCCTGTGACATGTTATATGTGAGGAGAGAGGCTGCCGGTGACGTGTTATATGTGAGGAGAGAGGCTGCCGGTGACATGTTATATGTGAGGAGAGAGGCTGCCGGTGACATGTTATATGTGAGGAGAGAGGCTGCCGGTGACATGTTATATGTGAGGAGAGAGGCTGCCGGTGACGCGTTATATGTGAGGAGAGAGGCTGCCGGTGACATGTTATATGTGAGGAGAGAGGCCGCCGGTGACATGTTATATGTGAGGAGAGAGGCCGCCGGTGACGTGTTATATGTGAGGAGAGAGGCTGCCGGTGACGTGTTATATGTGAGGAGAGAGGCTGCCGGTGACGTGTTATATGTGAGGAGAGAGGCTGCCGGTGACGTGTTATATGTGAGGAGAGAGGCTGCCGGTGACATGACACGTGTTATATGTGAGGAGAGAGGCTGCCGGTGACGTGTTATATGTGAGGAGAGAGGCTGCCGGTGACCTGTTATATGTGAGGAGAGAGGCCGCCGGTGACATGACACGTGTTATATGTGCGGAGAGAGACTGCCGGTGCATGTTATATGTGAGGAGAGAGGCCGCCGGTGACATGACACGTGTTATATGTGAGGAGAGAGGCTGCCGGTGACATGACATGTGTTATATGTGAGGAGAGAGGCTGCCGGTGACGCGTCATATGTGAGGAGAGAGGCTGCCGGTGACGCGTCATATGTGAGGAGAGAGGCTGCCGGTGACGTGTCATATGTGAGGAGAGAGGCTGCCGGTTATATGTGAGGAGAGAGGCTGCCGGTGACGCGTTATATGTGAGGAGAGAGGCTGCCGGTGACGCGTTATATGTGAGGAGAAAGGCTGCCGGTGACGCGTTATATGTGAGGTGAGAGGCTGCCGGTGACGTGTCATATGTGAGGAGAGAGGCTGCCGGTGACGTGTTATATGTTAGGAGAGAGGCTGCCGGTAACGTGTTCTATGTGAGGAGAGAGGCTGCCGGTTATATGTGAGGAGAGAGGCTGCCGGTGACATGACACGTGTTATATGTGAGGAGAGAGGCTGCCGGTGACGCGTTATATGTGAGGAGAGAGGCTGCCGGTGACGCGTTATATGTGAGGAGAGAGGCTGCCGGTGACGCGTTATATGTGAGGAGAGAGGCTGCCGGTGACGCGTTATATGTGAGGAGAGAGGCTGCCGGTGACGCGTTATATGTGAGGAGAGAGGCTGCCGGTGACGCGTTATATGTGAGGAGAGAGGCTGCCGGTGACGCGTTATATGTGAGGAGAGAGGCTGCCGGTGACGCGTTATATGTGAGGAGAGAGGCTGCCGGTGACGCGTTATATGTGAGGAGAGAGGCTGCCGGTGACGCGTTATATGTGAGGAGAGAGGCTGCCGGTGACGCGTTATATGTGAGGAGAGAGGCTGCCGGTGACGCGTTATATGTGAGGAGAGAGGCTGCCGGTGACGCGTTATATGTGAGGAGAGAGGCTGCCGGTGACGCGTTATATGTGAGGAGAGAGGCTGCCGGTGACGCGTTATATGTGAGGAGAGAGGCTGCCGGCGACATGTTATATGTGAGGAGAGAGGCTGCCGGTGACATGTTATGTGAGGAAAGAGGCTGCCGGTGACATGTTATATGGGAGTAGAGTCTGCCGGTGACATATGTAAGGAGAGAGCCTGCCGGTGACGTGTTATATGTGAGGAGAGAGGCTGCCGGTGACGTGTTATATGTGAGGCGAGAGGCTGCCGGTGACGCGTTATATGTGAGGAGAGAGGCTGCCGGTGACGCGTTATATGTGAGGAGAGAGGCTGCCGGTGACGCGTTATATGTGAGGAGAGAGGCTGCCGGTGACACGTTATATGTGAGGAGAGAGGCTGCCGGTGACATGTTATATGTGAGGAGAGAGGCTGCCGGTGACACGTGTTACATGATATAAAGAGGTATTTCCGTCACATGTAGAACATATTAGAGGAGACCTCCAGTGGTAACACAACTTTCCATGTCTGCACCCCCCACCCGGCTGTATACCTCTCTCTACACGTCTTTTATATATAATGGACTTCAATGCTGCCTTGTCTGTTCTTTATAAAAGTCTCCATCCTGATAATGAGATTTCCCCGGCTTTCTCTTCCTCTCTGCTTTGCTATCAATTCCATGATGATTCAGCACAGCATCACATGACCAGCTACAGACCATACCATTTCTTCATGCTGGGGACACACTGATTATCATTGTCTCTGAGAAACCATAAGTATACAGACAGGGAGGATGCACTATATTCTTCAATACCTTTGTGACGGTAACCTAAGTATCAGTTGTAGCTGAAGATAGAAGCCCCCCCCCCCCCTCCCCGTACAGAACGTGTGTCGTACAGGAACTGCTGATGGGTGACACATTGATCTCCATAGACTCAAGTAGAGAAAGCGTGTCACCGAGCCCGATCCACACTGCTGCTAAGCAACCGCCCCAGTCTGATATATAGAGATAAATAACAGGTGAGGGACACATGGAAAACCAGAATGAAGCACATGGGAGAGTTTAGTTTAGGCCGGAGTGTCCCTTTAACCGGATATTCCATAAATATCTGATAGATGCGGGTCCCTCCTATGGGAACCCCACCTATGTAGTGAAGAGGGGTCCCCTGACCCGCCTGATGAGGTGGTAGCTGCGTCCAGGAGGACAATGAATGTAGAGGGGGCCAAGCTCGTCTGTTTCCTTTACACCTGTAGAAGTGAATAGAACGAGTCGTACATGTGTGACCACCTCTTTATTAATTCTCTGCCTGTACCGGTCACCAGCAGCCCCCTTTATCCACATAGGTCCGGGTCCCCCCCTAGTCCACGTGGGTAGGCGGGGTCCCCCCCTAGTCCACGTGGGTAGGGGGTCCCCCCGTCCGTCCACGTGGGTACGGGTCACCCCTCTGGGACCCGGACCTCTTATCAATCATACATTTATGATCTATCCTGTAGATAATTGTCGGTCCCGGTCATGTCCCTTTATTCCATGTGGTGGAGGCTCGGAGAACCTTTTCCTCTCGATAAGTGAGATTCTGTATTTCCCACTGACGTCGTCCCCTGTATGATTCTCTCCTCTTCTCATAAAGACGCCTGCAGTACTACAACAACCAGTGGATCCATGTTCTCATCCAGAACGTTCCATCTCCTGAATGACCCACCAGCAATGGACAAGGACAGCAATGAGGTGACCACAAGAATATTAAACTTCACCCTGGAGATCATCTACCTGCTGAGCGGAGAGGTAAACGTTTCTATATTTCTATGTTCTTTATTGTATTATGTAACAAGTCACACATAAGAGGAAGAAGCCGGTGTCCTGTATACCATCTACGAGACCTTCCAAGTGACGGGAAGAAGTGAAGATAAGCCAGCAATATGGTTCGTTATGTGTCATGGTAATAGTAATGTAGAGTAATGAGAATAGTAAGTAGTCACGTTGTAACTAGGAGGAGAAGGGCAACCGGGACCAGGGGGAGAAGGACCACAGGGATCAGGAGGAGAAGGACCACTGGGATCAGGAGGAGAAGGACCGCAGGGACCAGGAGGAGAAGGACCGCAGGGACCAGGAGGAGAAGGACCGCAGGGACCAGGAGGAGAAGGACCGCAGGGACCAGGAGGAGAAGGACCGCAGGGACCAGGAGGAGAAGGACCGCAGGGACCAGCAGGAGAAGGACCGCAGGGACCAGGAGGAGAAGGACCAGAGGAACCAGGAGGAGAAGGACCAGGAGGAGAAGGACCACAGGGACCAGGAGGAGAAGGACCACAGGGACCAGGAGGAGAAGGACCACAGGGACCAGGAGGAGAAGGACCACAGGGACCAGGAGGAGAAGGACCACATGGACCAGGAGGAGAAGGACCACAGGGACCAGGAGGAGAAGGACCACAGGGACCAGGAGGAGAAGGACCACAGGGACCAGGAGGAGAAGGACCACAGGGACCGGAAGGAGGAGGAGCACAGGAACCGGGAGGAGGAGGCGCACAGGAACCGGGAGGAGGAGGCGCACAGGAACCGGGAGGAGGAGGAGCACAGGAACCAGGAGGAGGAGGAGCACAGGGACCAGGAGGAGAAGGAGCACAGGGACCAGGAGGAGAAGGAGCACAGGGACCAGGAGGAGAAGGAGCACAGGGACCAGGAGGAGAAGGAGCACAGGGACCAGGAGGAGAAGGAGCACAGGGACCAGGAGGAGAAGGAGCACAGGGACCAGGAGGAGAAAGGAGCACGGACCAGGAGGAGAAGGACCACAGGAACCAGGAGAATCATATGGCCGGTGTTTGTCCTGGAGATGAGGATTTCTACCACTAGTCTGACCTCTATATAGAAACATAGAAGATGAAGGCAGGAGGAGAACACCTGGTCCATCTAGTTGACATTTATATTTCCTTCTTATATCTCTTAGGTTAGATTTAGGATTACATCGGGCAGGTTTACAGTTCTGATCTTCCCCCACATTAATGTCAGATTGAGCCCTGTTCTTGTGTTTGTAGTTTCTTTCCTCCTGTAATATATAAAGTTTTCCATCGTGTCCCATTTTCCCTTGTTATACAAATGTCGTTTTTTAAGTTTCTTTCTCTCCATACACAGGATTACACAATAGTGAAGAAGACATGGGGTGACTGTGTGGCCCCCAGCAGTCATGAGTCAGGAGGGCGGAGCAGGAGCCGGACCCCCATCACAGAGGCACCTCCTCACTCCCTGATACATGAGAAAAACATTAAGCAGAAGATCCTAGAACTTCTCCACAAGATGACTGAGCTGCTGACTGGAGAGGTGACACTGCTGGGAATGCAGGGAAATGATACAGTATCAGCACTGGAGGAGTCTGGGTAATGACTGTATCATTGTGTATGTCAGGTTCCTATAAGGTGTCAGGATGTTGCTGTCTATTTCTCCATGGAGGAGTGGGAGTATGTAGAAGGACACAAGGATCTGTACAAGGAGGTCATGAAGGAGGACCACCGGCCGTGCACATCACAAGGTAAAACAATATATATATTTGTTTTAACCCGTTAAATAATACCTGTCATTTCAGGTGACTTATCAGAATAATTTACTATGTGTGTGTGTACATGAGTAATCATCAGTTTTCCCCTCTGTAATCTCTATTTCTAATTGTCCTTTGTCCCTGAACTCCAGAGGGGGCGTTCATGAGCTACTATGATGTCTCCCTTGCACAGCAATTACAGGGAAGGGGAGATCCTACTCCACTATATCTCAATAGCACACCCTCCGAAGCAAAAGCAGCGTGGAGGATATTATACAGCAGTAATGAGCAGTGTAGCTATGACTCCCAGCACTGGGGGAGAACACTTACTGGAAGCAGCATGGAGGACTTTATACAGCAGGGCTGAGCAGTGTAGCTGTGACTCCCAGCACTGGGTGAGAGAGAGCACTTACTGGAAGCAGCATGGAGGACATTATACAGCAGTGATGAGCACTGTAGCTGTGTCTCCCAGCACTGGGGTGAGAGAGAACACTTACTGGAAGCAGCATGGAGGACATTATACAGCAGTGATGAGCAGTGTAGCTGTGACTCCCAGCACTGGGTGAGAGAGAGCACTTACTGGAAGCAGCATGGAGGACATTATACAGCAGTGATGAGCACTGTAGCTGTGTCTCCCAGCACTGGGGGAGAACACTTACTGGAAGCAGCATGGAGGACTTTATACAGCAGGGCTGAGCAGTGTAGCTGTGACTCCCAGCACTGGGTCAGAGAGAGCACTTACTGGAAGCAGCATGGAGGACATTATACAGCAGTGTATCTGTGACTTCCAGCACGGGTGAGAGAGAGCACTTACTGGAAGCAGCATGGAGGACATTATGCAGCGGTAATGAGCAGTGTAGCTGTGACTCCCAGCACTGGGGTGAGAGAGAACACTTACTGGAAGCAGTATGGAGGACATTATACAGCAGTGATGAGCAGTGTAGCTGTGACTCCCGGCACTGGGGTGAGAGAGAACACTTACTGGAAGCAACATGGAGGATATTATACAGCAGTGATGAGCAGTATAGCTGTGAGTCTCAGCACTGGGGTGAGAGAGAGAACACTTACTGGAAGCAGCATGGAGGACATTATACAGCAGTAATGAGCAGTGTAGCTGTGACTCCCAGCACTGGGGTGAGAGAGAACACTTACTGGAAGTAGTATGGGGGACATTATACAGCAGTGATGAGCAGTGTAGCAGTGACTCCCAGCACTGGGGAGAGAGAACACTTACTGGAAGCAACATGGAGGATATTATACAGCAGTGATGAGCAGTGTAGCTGTGACTCCCAGCACTGGAGTGAGAGAGAACACTTACTGGAAGCAGCATGTAGGACATTATACAGCAGTAATGGGCAGTGTAGCTGTGACTCTCAGCACTGGGGTGAGAGCACTTACTGGAAGCAGCATGGAGTACATTATACAGCAGTGATGAGCAGTGTAGCTGTGTCTTCCAGCACTGGGGTGAGAGAGAACACTTACTGGAAGCAACGTGGAGGACATTATACAGCAGTAAGGATCAATGTAGCTGTGACTCCCAGCACTGGGGTGAGAGAGAACACTTACTGGAAGCAGCATGGAGGACATTATACAGCAGTAATGGGCAGTGTAGCTGTGACTCTCAGCACTGGGGTGAGAGAGAACACTTACTGGAAGCAGCATGGAAGACATTATACAACAGTGATCAGCAGTGTAGCTGTGACTCCTAGGACTTGGGTGAGAGAAAGCACTTACTGGAAGCAGCATGGAGGATATTATACAGCAGTGGTGAGCAGTGTAGCTGTGACTACCAGTACTGGGTGAGAGAGAGCGAACACTTACTGGAAGCAACATGTTTGACATACAGCAGTGATGGGCAGTGTAGCTGTGACTACCAGCACTGGGGTGAGAGAAAACACTTACTGGAAGCAGCATGGAGGACATTATACAGCAGTGATGAGCAGTGTAGCTGTGACTACCAGTACTGGGTGAGAGAGAACTCTTACTGGAAACAGCATGGAGGACATTATACATCAGTATAGCTGTGACTTCCAGCACTGGGGTGAGAGAGAACACTTACTGGAAGCAGCATGGAGGACTTTATACAGCAGTGATAAGCAGTGTAGCTGTGTCTCCCAGCACTGGGGGAGAACACTTACTGGAAGCAGCATGAAGGATATTATACAGCAGTGATGAGCACTGTAGCTGTGTCTCCCAGCACTGGGGGATAACACTTACTGGAAGCAGCATGGAGGACATTATACAGCAGTGTAGCTGTGACTCCCAGCACTGGGGTGAGACAGAACACTTATTGGAAGCAGCATGGAGGACATTATACAGCAGTGTAGCTGTGACTTCCAGCACTGTGGTGAGAGAGAGCACTTACTGGAAGCAGCATGGAGGACATTATACAGCAGTGATGTGCATTGAAGCTGTGTGTTCCAGCACAAGGGTTAGAGAGAATACTTACTGGAAGGAGAATACTTAATGGAGGACATTATACAGCAGTGATGAGCAGTGTAGCTGTGACTCCCAGCACTGGGGGGGGGAGAGAGAACACTTACTGGAAGCAACATGGAGGACATTATACAGCAGTAAGGAGCAATGTAGCTGTGACTCCCAGCACTGGGGTGAGCGAGAACATTTACTGGAAGCAGCATGGAGGACATTATATAGCAGTGATGGGCAGTGTAGCTGTGACTCTCAGCACTTGGGTCAGAGAACTCTTACTGGAAGCAGCATGAAGGACATTATACAGCAGTGATGAGCAGTGTATCTGTGACTACCAGTACTGGGTGAGAGAGCATTTACTGGAAGCAGCATGTTTGACATTATACAGCAGTGATGGGCTTGTGTAGCTGTGACTCCCAGCACTGGACATTGTACAGCAGTGATGAGCAGTGTAGCTGTGACTACCAGTACTGGGTGAGAGAGAGAGCACTTACTGGAAGCAGCATGGAGGACATTATACAGCAGTGATGAGCTGTGTAGCTGTGACTCTCAGCACTCGGGTGAGAGAGAACACTTACTGGAAGCAGCATGGAGGACATTATACAGCAGTGATCTGCATTGAAGCTGTGTGTTCCAGCTCTAGGGTTAGAGAGAATACTTACTGGAAGGAGAATACTTAATGGAGGACATTATACAGCAGTGATGAGCAGTGTAGCTGTGACTCCCAGCACTGGGGGTGAGAGAGAACACTTAATGGAAGCAGCATGGAGGACATTATACAGCAGTGATGAGCTGTGTAGCTGTGACTCTCAGCACTCGGGTGAGAGAGAACACTTACTGGAAGCAGCATGGAGGACATTATACAGCAGTGATCTGCATTGAAGCTGTGTGTTCCAGCTCTAGGGTTAGAGAGAATACTTACTGGAAGGAGAATACTTAATGGAGGACATTATACAGCAGTAAGGAGCAATGTAGCTGTGACTCCCAGCACTGGCGTGAGCGAGAACATTTACTGGAAGCAGCATGGAGGACATTATATAGCAGTGATGGGCAGTGTAGCTGGGACTCCCAGCACTGGGGGGGAGAGAGAACACTTACTGGAACCATGTGGTTTAACCTTATGATAGAGTAGTCTTAGATTCTGTTGATCAGAGTTGTGATGGATTTGGGGTTGCAGATTTATTTGCACGCTCATTCCTGACAGTCTCCAGCAGCCTTTGGGGAATCGCTCACCTAGCAATTCCATAAACGTCCATCCTGGGAATGAATCAACCAGTGATTCCATAACAATACTTTCTTCTTGATACAAAATGTAACGAACTAATTTACTCACCCAGATCCATAACCCTGCTACAGACTTTTAATCCATACGACCATGGAGACAGAATAAGATAGAGTGCAACAGAATAAAAAGAGACCGATGAAGAAAAGTGTTTTTTTAAATAAGCTTTTTTTCTGGCTGCAGAGGAGGGGGATCAATTTGTTCATCCATTTTCTAGTCAAGCATTTTCCTGGAGCAAATAACATTCTAGAGATCGCAGTTTTAACAGAAATATCAGAGATATCAAATTTCCATAAAATACAAATCTCTAGTTTAGACTCCAAATTATAATTTATTTATTTTTTAATGTATGTTTTTTTTATTTTTCCAAACATTACAGACAAGTGAACAAAAATTCAACAATCGAACATGTCCCATGGCAATAGCATCTCTGAACACTAATATCATTATTTTGCATAGAATATAATCTTCAATTTGTATAAATTACTTCAAAGGGTCCTAGTTGGAACAAGGACAGATTTAGAGACTTTACCCCAAAGACAAAGGGAAAAGGTGTCAATATTCATAGGACATGTAACACACTAAATAAACCATAAAGAAGGGGGGTGGGGGTGGACATGTGTATTCCCCATCGGTACCACGATTCCACACAGATATTTAAGGAATCATCAGGATTGGTGTCACACCAGACAGCTGATGTTCCACATACCAAGTTGTGGAGCCAAAGCATGCAATTAGTTTTTGTTTTATATGAAGTGGTGAGCGGTATAAAGTTCTCCCACAACGTAAAAAAAGCTTCAGTTTCGTGCTCTTTTCGAAGGGAGGTTTCCACCCAGTCCATTCGGAAAAGATAAGATATTTTGTCTAGGAAAATACGATGTGTGGGGGGGTGTATTAATTATCCAAACCTGGAGAATCGCCTTCCTAGTAGCCGCAGAGACATCGTATTAAAGTTTTTTTGTGAGGTTTCGGGATAAAGAGCATGGAAGGTGGCAGGATCCCAAAGAGACCCCGCTTTTGGGTTGAGGGGCATTGTATGGACAGGGTGTTCGACACAAAATATTGAATCTTTTGCCAAAAGTCAACAATAGTTGGGCACAACCAGAGACAATGTAATAAGTCTGCCTGCGGCGCTCCACACTTTAAACACGAATGGTCAGGGGAATTACCCATGAGGAAGCCCCTGTAAGGGGACACGTAAGCCCTATGAGCTATTTTAAAAGACATCTCCCAGTACATGGCTGATGGGAGGTATTTGGCCGCCGTAGTTACAGATGATAGGATATCATCATGAGTTATTTGATCTAAGCGGTCAACCCAGTAAGATACACCCGATCACGATTTAGCGTAGTCCAATGGCTGTCTTAAAAATATTACAGTAGGTAGTGATTAGTCTTTTTCGGCATTGGTGAGATGGAGTTAAGTGACAGAAGTCATCCCAGTCTTGATCTTGTAAGTGTCTAATGACCTTGTGAGCAAAGCCTGGCCTGCATGTACTAAAATGGGTGTTGGCCCAAAAAATCGTATTGAATACGTAGCTCATTAAATGAGTATGGACGACGAGTGAGCATGTTAATTATCTGACTAATACATGTCAACCCCCTCCGAGCCCATCCACGAAAGATCACATGGGGATTGGCGTTTTGGAAATCAAAGTTATGGATCCAGGGAAGGAGCAGGGAAAATCTAGGGTTTAATCCTAAATGCTGTCTGACCTTGGTCCACGTCTTCCAGGAGGACATGACTAGGGGGTTAGCCCGTTGATCAGGCGTTAGAGCCGAGTAGGGAGTATGTAAGAGGCATGTTAAGGAAATGGGTCTTGAAAATTGTTGATCTAATGTAGAATCAGTAAAGCAGGAGCTACCAGTTATCCAATCCCCAATCACTCACAGTTGAGCTGCCGTATTATATAAGTGAATCTGGGGAAAGTTAATCCCACCATGCTCACGGTGTTGCTGCAATATGCACAGGTCACTTGTGGTCTCTTTTGGTTCCAAATGAAGCCCGAAAGAGAGTATTCAGCCGCCTAACGTCCACTGGTCTCAAGTATATAGGCAAGGATTGTAGTAAGTATAACAATTTAGGGAAGACAACCATTTTTAATAGATTAGCCCTACCAAGAAATTATAGAGCAAAGTGCCTCCAAGCCACAAGCCGGGATTCCAAACATGCAACAAAGGAATTAAGGTTTTGTTGATATAAACGTGATGGTTGTCTCGTGATGCGCACCCCCAAATATGGAATGTAATCAGAGTTCCATTTAAATGCATGCTTTGAAGACCAGAGTGGCGTGGAGGGACCCTTAAGAATTAGGGCTTCTGATTTTTCTAGATTGAGATATCATGGAGGATTGGTTGTAAAATAGAGGCAGGGTTAGATATGAACAACAATATATCATGTGTAAAAAGGCCGATAGTTTAATTTGAGAATCTCCAATTTGTATGCCTTGAAAACATGCTAGGGACTGGAGATGATGGAGAAGGGGATCTAGGGATGAATTAAAAAGGAACGGTGAGAGGGCATCCCTGAAGTGTACCTCTGAAAATGGAGATAGGAGGCAAGTTAAGCCCATTGATGGTAAGGGATGTGGCAGAACAGGCCTGTGAGCGTGAAAGGAATGTTAGAAAGCGGTCCCCGAAGTCCCAGGACTGCAACACCGCTGTGAGAAATGGCCGTGATACAGAGTCAAACGCCTTTTCTGCGTCAAGTCCCAGCAGCATGGTCACTGGGGAGGAGGGGTCTAGTCCCAGCAGCATGGTCACTGGGGAGGAGGGGTCTAGTCCCAGCAGCATGGTCACTGGGGAGGAGGGGTCTAGTCCCAGCAGCATGGTCACTGGTGAGGAGGGGTCTAGTCCCAGCAGCATGGTCACTGGTGAGGAGGGGTCTAGTCGCAGCAGCATGGTCACTGGGGAGGAGGGGTCTAGTCCCAGCAGCATGGTCACTGGGGAGGAGGGGTCTAGTCCCAGCAGCATGGTCACTGGGGAGGAGGGGTCTAGTCCCAGCAGCATGGTCACTGGGGAGGAGGGGTCTAGTCCCAGCAGCATGGTCACTGGGGAGGAGGGGTCTAGGGAAGACACCGTGGCTGCTACAGCCTGGCGAATACCTTTAGTGGAATGTCTATTCCTCAAGAAACCTAGCTGGGTTGGGGCAATGATCGGTCCAAGCGTGGTTTGGAGACGGTCGGCCAAAATCTTTTGTTAGGAGCTTATAGTCTTGGTTTAAACGTGAAATCGGGCGATAGGAGGAAAGGAGGTTTAGATCCCCATCAGGTTTGGGAAGCAATATGGTCCTGGACTCATGAAAGTTAGGCAGGTCGATTTCCCCACTAAATATGGCTTGTAAGGTCCTCGTCAATGTCGGTACTATAGGACGTTGGAGTGCTCGTGGTAAATTCCATCCATACCGGAGCGTGATCTGATATACATATGGGCGTCAGGTCTACCGAGGTGAGTGATGGAAAAAGGGAATCCGGTATAAGAAAATAATCTATTCTCGAGTGAGTTGTGGACTGGACATGCGAAAAATACGTATATTCTCGTGAGGAGGTGTGGGTTACACGCCAGGGATCACACAATGATAGGTGTTCCATGAGTGTAAGGAGTACCGAGGCCCCCGCGCGGTCCCGTGTGGTCGGTTTGGACCGGTCGTTGTCTGAGTTCAAGGTGAGATTAAAGTCACCTCCCAAAATCAGAGTGTATGTTTGTCTCTGTAGTAGGAAAGTGAAAAGAGAGGAGTAAAAGTCTGCGTTAGGATACAGAGGTGAGTATATTTTAACCAGGCTATATCTGTGCGTGTTAATAGTAGCGTCGATGTACGGGTCCGAGTATGTATCGTGAACAGTCAGGCCCAGAGATTTATTAAAGAGAGTTGCCACCCCCCCTAGATTTAGAAGTGTAGGAGGCTGTGTAACAGTCACCCAACCATGAGGCCTTCAGTGAACCCCCATCACCCTCGCGCCAGTGTGTCTCTAAGAAAATGACATGGGGTCTCAGTCGCTTTAAGTGAGTTACGACCATTTTAAGCTTGACCACAGTGTTTAAGCCAGCAACGTTCCAGTTGACCATTCGTAGTGTAGAAGGCGTGATGACAGGTGTGTCTATAGTGTTTTAAAGGGTAATCATCCTATCTCAGTAGGGGCCACCTCAAAGTAGAAGTGTGATGAATTACAAGATCGGGGTCCACTGTCCCAGCGAGCAGTAAATCCCACGATGTAGCGACCTAGGAGGATAACACGTGTACCGGGAAGAAGGGAGTAGGAAAAAACCTGAGTTAGGAAAAATACATAGGTAAATAAAGTGAACAATATGTGCACCACATAACAATAAAAATTAGCAATGGAAGGCGTAGTAAAAGAAAACAATAGCAGCGCTCCAGTGCAAATACGCAACATGTGGTGAGGCACTGCAAAACATGAGGTAGAAGAGTCCCCAAATTATCACAGGATGATGACAGGTCAGTCAGGGACATCTCTGAAGAAGTGACGTCGAGCTGCTCCAGGATCTTCGTAGATGTTGGTCCGGCCATTTTCAGTCACCTTGAGCTTAGCCGGGTACAGAAGTTGGAAACGTATTCCCTTCTCATGTGGGTGACGGCATATTGGCGTGAACGCCTTTCGTTTCAAGGAGACTGCTGAGGAGAAGTCCTGGAAAATAAGGAGTTTAGATCCTCTGACCTGCAAGTTCCTGTCCTGTCTATAAGCCCTTAAGACACGTTCCTTGATTGCCCAGTTAAGATATTTCGCTATAACTGGGCGATGCTTACTCTCTCTCCCCGCGGGGGGCCAATTCTGTGAGCACGCTCAATGCTGAACGGGTCCGGTGGAAGATCCAGTTGGAGGGCAGATGGGATGGCTGCTGTGAGAAGCTGCGTGAGATCGTCGCCCACAACGCTTTAAGGAATTCCTACAAAGCGCAGATTGTTCCGCCTGTCCCGGTTTTCCAGGTCTTCCAGCTTATCTCTCAGAATTATTTCTGCATTTTGGTGTTGAGCCAACGAGTTCTTCAAATCAGACACTGTAGTTTCGCATGCCAGCATACGATTTTCCAGATCTGCTATTTTTTGTGTGCGTTCGGTAATCTGCGCCAGTGCTGAGTTAATGGAGGCATGGATCAGATCCAGTCTCCTGTCAAATAAAGGCATCATTAAGTGAGACATCTCTTCTGCCACTGCAGTGACATGATGACGATCCATAAGCGGAGAGGACATAGGACTGTCAACCGGAGATAGGTTTGGTGGAGTGATGTCTCCAGTTTGGAGAAGTTCTGGTGAATGAGGACAAGACAGTGATGCAGATGGAGTTTGAGGAGGTCTAGGTCCCTGTTTGTCTTTACCGGCTTGTCCCTTTGTCATTGCTTCTGTTTTAGGGTTGGTCCCCTGAGATTGCCTAGTAAGACGTGGAGGCTGAGCGTGTCTATGAAGAAATTTGTCCATTATCAAGACAGGGAGAGAGATGGAAGGGCTAGATTAGGTCAGACGGGTCATCTTCTACATTTCAGGGTTACGGCATCAGCATTTTATCAGAATTTTCAATTTGTAGAACAAAAGATGGTGCAACAAATAAGACTAGAACGACCACTAGGTGGCAGCAACGTCGCAAGCATTCAGCTATTACTGAGGTCAGATGATAGTGAAGTATGAGCAGTCAGGCCGGTACAACAGGCAATGTAGTTAACCAGATGACATATATGCCAGATTACAAGCGTGCAACCCAGGGTTGAGACAAATAGTTCAAAGTGTACATGCAACAGGTCTCTATGTGGCCCCTGTATTTAGCAGAAGATTATACTCAGTCCTTGAAAGGGGAGACACTGTACTCGCTCAGTACCAGGCGATATCTCCGGTCCGGTTGCTTTACTTTGAGAGGGCGAACAGCGCTCAAGATGGCCGCCAACTTCCTGATGATGAGGAAGGAGCCAGGTCACTCAGTTCTTCCCCCTTAGAGAGCCAGGCAAAGGTGTTTCAGCTCCCTCCAGTGTCCCCTGTCTATGGGAATGATATCCGCCTCACAATCCCCCTCCGCGAGGCGACTGGGGATGTAATGGGGAAACGCTCCAGCAGCCTCAAGGCCAGCAGCAGTGACCAGCCGACTCCGGATGAGGCGGCATGGCAGGCCCCAAGATGGCCGACTCCTCAGTGATGAGGACAAGCATGCGACGCCAGCAGCCCTCATCGGCAAGAAAATGTCCCTGGGAGGCAAAATAGGGGCGCCGAGACCTTCCCTGAGGGGAAGATGGAAGGCAGCAGCTCCGGCACTACTACCTGGACGTCCCCACCCGTGGCGGAGCAGTAGGCCACAAGATGGCCAGCGGTCGCTAGGGTGGCTGCCTCGATGGAGACACTGATGACTCCCTGAGCAAATGAGCGGCTCCAACGGTGCAGGGGAGGGTGTCCTGTGCACCCACCACAAGAAGGAGGACAGCGAGCCTCCGATAACAGCCGGATTCCCTGCATGGAGCCGAGGTAAGATGCGGCCACTCGGGATGCCCCGCCTCCAGAAGTTTCCAAATTGGTTTCAATTTTTTAGAAATTATTTTGCTAAACATAAAGAAAAAAATGGGAGAAATGTCTCAACGTGTGAGTGACTTAGAGGATTAAGTTACCCCGTTAGTAATTAGTCATGATGCAACGAAGACTCAGTTACAGGACTTGGTGAGCACCTAAAGAGATTTGTTAGGAATACATCAGAAATGTTCTCCCACCCTTTTAACCATTACCCCGAACATTAAAAATAAAACTTTTAAAAAATATATAAAACGCATAAATAAGCAAATAGGCCCAACATTGTCTATGATTTTGAAAAATTCTTATCCAGCCAATCAACCAGTTTTACTGGAGAATCAAAGAGTCTCAAGTTTTCCCTCCGTACCAACTGCACGACCGTGGATTGTTTGAAAATAACTTTGTGGCCATGAAAGTTTCACTAATATTTTTCCTCTCACCCTAGGGGGGTCTCGATCTATATTCACAATAAAATTTATTTTATTATCACTAGTAAAATTATTGACACTGGGGGCAGATTTGTGTATTTATGCGGTTCCCTTTTTTTGTGACCAACATTATAATTGCTATTGTATTTATACCCCTTTTTTTTATCAAATCTTTTTATTTTTTTTCTTTATAAACAATTTTTTATTAGAATATGAAAGAAAACAGAAAGCACGGCGCCACATGGTGCAGGTTACCCATAGAGAACTATAGGTGCTGCTGCTGCCAGGACTCGAGACCGGTGTTTCGGATGAAAGACCGCAAAGGTGTGCTGGGTAAGCAGGAATAAGGAGTCTCCGCGGGCGCTGCTGCACTTCAATGGGACCAAGAAGGACACGAAGGTTCGGAATGATGATAGGAAATGTACGAGAGAAAGTATGATGAAATGGGATTTATTAATATGACTACGCGTTTCAATGCCGTACCGGCATCTTCATCAGGTCATGAAGGAGCATACACAATACACAGTTTAAATAGCAATGTCAATGCTGAAAAAACCCGCCAATGTGAACGGGGTCAAAGTGTTCAGGTGACGTCATAGTTCAAAGGTTTAAAGAACGGATAATCGCAAAAACAATAGAAGAGTAGAACATGTAAAGGAACAAACAATCGATTGCAATGCTAAAAAGACAGAACATTTTTTACAAAATAGTGAAATCAATATGATAAAAACTATTAGAAGTACAGCACGGCATGTATCGCATCTAAAAGGATGCTGGAATAGAACGAAAAAAGCTACCCGGGGGTAACGGAATGACCACCGAAAATAGTGCAAACAGATCTAAAACCACAATGCCGTTGTGTGGTTTAGAGATCAAAAATGTAGGTGCACAAAATGACATTTGGAATGAACGCCCTTTTAACGCACAATAATACGCGAACATCAATATACATGAAAATAACTGTATGACAATAGTCAAAGGTAAAGCTAAATTTTAGACATAGTGAACAGCCGAAAATATAGAATATGAAGATAAATATGTACAACTATATGCATGATATAATAACAATAATAAAAACAAAGCATGAAAGAGCTGCATCGGCACTAGAAAAAATGGAACAAGATATCATATGATAGGAATTCACAATAAAACTTACATTATAAAAGTGTAAAAGTGCATATATTAACATACCTATCAAAACATGTCAAAGAAATAACAGAAAATACCCACATAGACTCATAAGAACAAAGACGGCAAATTGTAATTAATTATTTTACAGATTGTTTGTTTTCTTTTGAAAGCCCAACTCATCATTCTAGTATATTGTTATACTATTGTATTATAACATTATACTTCATATAGTTTTTTTTACTACGTTCCCTGTTATTTTCGTCTGGATTATTGGTACTCCTCCTCTCAGATACATTTTTAGTTATGTTTTGCATTTTAATTTCACTCATGACATATTGCCATATTTCAATTTCATTTTGTTATTAATTACAATTTGCCGGCTTTGCCGTCTTTGTTCTTATGAGTCTATGTGGGTATTTTCTGTTATTTCTTTGACATGTTTTGATAGGTATGTTAATATATGCACTTTTACACTTTTATAATGTAAGTTTTATTGTGAATTCCTATCATATGATATCTTGTTCCATTTTTTCTAGTGCCGATGCAGCTCTTTCATGCTTTGTTTTTATTATTGTTATTATATCATGCATATAGTTGTACATATTTATCTTCATATTCTATATTTTCAGCTGTTCACTATGTCTAAAATTTAGCTTTACCTTTGACTATTGTCATAGTTATTTTCATGTATATTGATGTTCGCGTATTATTGTGCGTTAAAAGGGCGTTCATTCCAAAAGTTCATTTTGTGCACCTACATTTTTGATCTCTAAACCACACAACGGCATTGTGGTTTTAGATCTGTTTGCACTATTTTCGGTGGTCATTCCGTTACCCCCGGGTAGCTTTTTTCGTTCTATTCCAGCATCCTTTTGGATGCGATACATGCCGTGCTGTACTTCTAATGGTTTTTATCATATTGATTTCACTATTTTGTAAAAATTTTCTGTCTTTTTAGCATTGCAATCGATTGTTTGTTCCTTTACATGTTCTATTCTTCTATTGTTTTTGCGATTATCTGTTCTTTAAACCTTTTTTTTTTTTTAAACTCGTTTTATTGAAAGAATTGTACAATACAAATGTCCATAGTACATAACAGAAAATAAACACATTTATGTAGTCATACAAATTTTGAACACATATGCATAGTGGCTATGGTGGTATTTAACATGTCATAACCTAATAGATCACATAGTTAAGCCTCAGTAATAACATAATGACATCCCAGCGGGCAAAATACTTTCCCAGGCCAATTTGAGTTATTCCATACAAAATACAGAAATCCTATAAGTAACCAATCATGCAACATCCGTCCTCCTCAAGGTTGCAACAACTGGTCCCTCAGGTCTGTAAATCTATGCGGAGTATACAGGGTACATGATGAATCACACCAAATCTGCCATATTTTATAAAATTTACCAATACACCCTCTTTTCTTATATAATACTCGCTCATATGGAATAATGGAATTGATCAACGATTTCCATTTCGTCACCCTAGGAGGTCTCTGATCCATCCACCGAAGTGCGATGGTTTTCCTTGCCATGAACAATACTTCTTGCAATAAAATACGTATGTGGAATGGCCACTGATCCTCAAGCAGCACCCCAAAGGGGATCGGCTGCTTCACCACTTCCTCAACCACTTTCAACACCTCCCCCCAAAAGGAGGCCACCACTGGGCAATCCCAGATCATATGCCAGAAATCAGATCTGGGAAAACGGCACCTGTGGCATTCAGTACTAGGATATCTGCCCATTCTATGCAGTCTCACCGGCGTGAGGTAACTGATGAACTATAGCTAATTGAATCATTTTGTTATTTGCCGCCGGTGATAGACATAGGAGATGAAAGTACATCCTCCCATTCCTCCCCTGTCAGATCTGGTATCAGGCTTTCCCATTTATCTTTTACCGGTAATTTGACATTGGCCAATTTAGCATGTATAAGGGCCGTGTAGACAGCCGAGATCAACCCCCGGGGGCCCTGTGATTTAAAAACTCCAATCAAAGGGAATCGTGAGAATTCGTGGTCTGACCTAGGGTATTGACTTGCGAGAGCATGTCGCAGCTGCAGATATCTATAAAAGCTTTTCCTAGGAATTTGGAAGTCCTCTTGCATTTGCGCAAAGGATTTAATGGCATTATCCGTATACACATCCCCGACTCTACGTACCTCAAATCCATCCCAGAAAGAGGGGGCCTGCCCCTCCATTAGATGTGAAAGAAGGGGGTTATCCCATAGTGGCATGTCCACCTGTATATCTGCATATGCATAAATTTGTTTGGCCGCCGTCCATGCCTGCACTGCCACCTTGTGGATTGGGAGCATTCTTTTATAAGTTCCCGGGGAGCTTTCTAGCACTGGCCAGAGGTGCGTTAGATGCAAATATGTAGCGAGGTGCTGTTTGCTCATTGGTAACGGGTCCGACCCTGTCCATAGCTGTAGATATCTCAACTGCCCAGCTAGATAGTACATAAACAAATCCGGTAGTGCCATTCCCCCCTCCTGTTTAGGTCTCTGCAGAGTAGCCATGCTAAGTTTGGATCTGTTGGATCCCCATATAAAAGCCGGGAATAATGCATGTAGGGATTTAAAAAAGGCCTTATATACTGGTATGGCTGCGTGCTCCAGAACATATAGACATTTTGGCAGAATAACCATTTTAATTAAATTTACGCGACCCGTCACTGCCAGTGGGAGTGCCCCCCACACCTTGAATTTGAGCTTGATATAGTCTAACAGAGGCAATATGTTGGTGATTTGATCTTGCCTATAGTCTCTGTTTATGATAATACCCAGATATTTAAAGGACGACACTACCTGTAGGCCGTGCTCAGCTTCCGCCCATCCCACTTCCTTCAAAGGCATGAAAAATGATTTGTTCCAATTAACATGTAGGCCAGAAAATCTACCGAATTGGTTCAGGATTTCAATAGCTAGCCCCAAGTTGTCTTTCGGGTATGACATACAATATCACATCATCGGCGTACAAACTAATCCTCTCCTCTCGTCCTCCCACTACTATTCCCCTATATTCTGGGTGCGTTATTACACGTATCGCCAAAGGCTCAATAGCTATGGCAAATAATAGCGGGGAGAGAGGGCACCCCTGCCTGGTACCTCTACGGAGTTGAAAATAAGGGGACATTATACCATTAATCAAAATTTGTGCCCTCGGATCCTTATACAAGATTTTTATCCATTCAATAAAAATCGGGCCAAAACCAAACCTCTGTAATGCTTCAAACAAATATGCCCACTCAACGGAATCGAAGGCCTTGGCCGCATCAAGAGATGCCATTGCCCAGTCCTCCTTCAGTGCCTCTCCTATTTTAGCCAAAATTTGAACCTTGCGTATATTGTCAGATGTGGACCTCCCTGGCATAAAGCCTGCCTGATCCGGATGAATGAGTTGTAATATCACCTTATTCAGTCTATTTGCCAGTACCTTTGCAAGTATCTTGTAGTCTAGATTCAGTAATGAAATAGGGCGGTAAGAACTACAGTCCCTAGGGTCTTTGTCAGGTTTTAGTAACACTACAATTGTGGCATCATAAAAACTGTCCGGTAGTTTCCCCTCCCTCCGGGCATAAGAATACATAGACCATAATGGGGGAATGAGCTGGTCAGAGTAACGAAGATATACCTCCAATGGAACCCCGTCTGGGCCCGATGCCTTACCCTTCGACATATCCCTCAATGCCTGCGTAACCTCGTCTTCCGTGATATCGAGTTCTAACATATCCCTGCCTGCCACATCTAACTGTGGAAATTTCAAGTCCTCCAAGTATGATACACACTCGGACCAATCATACGTAGACTGCGAGGAATATAAGTCCCTATAGAATTGGGTGAATCGGGCCGCTATACTAGGGGTATCAGTCAACTCACGGCCCTGACTGTCCTTAATCTTTAGTATTGCTGAGCTCTGAGAGCTGTGGTGAATTAAATGAGCCAGCAATTTGCTTGATTGGTTTCCCAATTCAAAATAGGTCTGCCGAGCAAAAAACAGTTTCCTATCAGCTTTTTCTTGTAGTAATAATAAGTATTTACGGCCCATCGTCAGCCATGCATGTTTATTTGCTTCAGATGGGTTTTCTATATACTCGCCCTCCAGTGTTTTACATTGCTGTGCTAACTGACCCTCTTCCTTTGCCGCTTCCCTTTTTATGTAGGAGATTGTAGATCGCAAGCAGCCTCTAAGGTAGGCCTTCAGGGTATCCCATAAAATATTAAGATTATCACATGAGTTATTGGTATCTTGAAAAACCTCCAGTTGATCTGGTATGCGATCTTGCGGCCCTATCAGGGTGAGCCAGAATGGATGAATTTTCCAGCTACCAATCCTCACAGGCCCTGGGTGATTGAAACGCGCTACCATCGGAGAGTGGTCTGACACTCCCCTTACTTCATAAGAAACATCCGTTACCATCGGAACCATTAGAGCGTTCCCAAAGATATAATCTATACGGGACAAGGAATTCCCACCGATAGAATGACATGAGTATACCTTTACATTCGGATGTTTGCACCTAAATATATCTATCCACCCCATTTCTTGAAATAGCAAATTCAACTCTGTTGGAGCCACCGATGCAACCCCACAATCCACTTCCCCTCTAAATCTATCACATTTGGGATCCATGACCATGTTAAGGTCCCCCATGCCCAGTACCATAGCTTGTGGGTAAGCGGCAGCAAATGCAGCAGCCTCATGTAAAATCTGTATATTCGCCGGAGGAGGAACATATAGGCCCAGTAATTCAAATGGTATAGTGTCGATGTAAGCATGTATAAACACATATCTACCTTCCTTATCCACTTTAAGTTTGACCGCTTCCCACCTCAGAGATTTGTGGATTAATACCGATACCCCCCGGGAGTAGGACGTATGAAAAGAGTGTGAAGACCATTGGATCCAAGGTCTCCGCAATAATCTCGCTTTGTCTGGGATTAAATGCGTCTCTTGCAGACATATTATAGAGGGATTAAATTTACGGATACATGCAAAAATGGCTGCCCTTTTCCTCGGGGTACCCAGCCCCCGCACATTCCAAGACACGATCGGTATAGACGCCATTAGTGGGGCCGGAAACTATGTCTGCCTCGGAGGGAAGATGGCTCCCGACTCCTGCATAATATCAATATACTTTCCCTAGTGACCTTTCCCCACCTTCTTTGCATTGTATGACTTTTTAGACATTTGCGTTCATAAATGAGTATAATTTCGCCTAAATACGGCGTTAAAAACATAAACGACAGAACTAACATATAAACAGTAAACTGTATCGGCAATGCGAGATGACACATAGGCCAATGCCGAATCATGCCCTCCTCGTGGCACCAAAGAGTAACGGGGAAGGCCCCGTGCTATTAGGCAGTGTTAACGTATCCTTCCCTATCTACATCTTCAAACACCATATTACATCTTAAGCCCTTTCCATAAATTCGTACAGGAGGACTATAAATCAATCAGCAGTGTAAACAATATAACAGTAATATTTAACCGTAATATGCTTCCTGCGCATATACCCGGATCTCTCCTGCAGTCTCTCAACTGGGACCCCTTCTTCACTTCGGCCGGATCACTCCTTCCCACTATAGGCCAAGCTCCAGGAACAGAATGGTAACAGATTGATAGTCCCGACAGTCCATTCAAATGAAATGGGGAGGATAAGAATGACCCTTTTCAGGGCCTCCGGATCTATCCACCCGCCGGTTAAGATTTCAAATTGGGTGTACCATAACATTGGAATCCCTCCTTAAACACAGGAGATCAACCAGCAAAAAGAAACCTCTTAGCCTGCATCAGGCGCATGAGAAACTCCAGCATCCTCTTTAAATTCCAGCACTTTCCATCCTCACCCCCCAAAGGGGTCACACGCGGCGGGGCGATCTCCTCCCTCTCACCCAATCGTCGGCCTCCAGCGGGAAGTTAAAAAAGATAGAACGGTCGTTATCCACTACCCGCAGCCTTGCAGGATACGCCATAGAATATGGGATATTGAGATCCCTCAGCCTTCTTTTCACCGCCATAAACGTAGCTCTGCGCTTTTGTAGATCAGCTGAGAAATCCGGGAATATGGATATAGCAACGCCATTATACTTAATTCCTTGCAATCGGCGGGCTTGACGTAGGATCATGTCCCTGTCGTTACAATTAAGCAACCGGGCCAGCATCGGCGTCGGAGGGGCCCCAGGTGGAGGTGGTCTTGCCGGCACTCTGTGCGCCCTTTCTACTGCAAAGGCCTGCGAATAAGGTGCATCTGGCAGTATCTCTTTCAACCACTTGGATATGAATTCGCCCAGATCTTGGCCCTCCGATTTCTCAGGCATTCCTATTATCCGGATATTATTCCGGCGCAGCCTATTCTCCAGATCATCATTTTTTTGTTTTAATAACTCCGTCATGGATTCCAGATCCGTAATCGCACGTGGCATGGCCGCCATCCTGTCTTCCACCCCAGACACCCTATCCTCCACATGTGTCACTCGTTCTCTCAAGGCCTGCATATCCTGCCTGATGAGGCCTATATCAATTTTCACCTCCTCCATCTTACCGGTCAGCGAGGTCTTGCATGCTGATATGGCTGCCAGGAGTTTGTTCATCACCTCTGTCGGGGTAGGTTCCGGCTCTGTCTCCTCCACCACCGCTGAGGAAGATGTCGTCCCGCCAGGCGTCTCACTGCCCTTTGAGCGCTGCTGCAGGGAAGCACGGCCGCCATCTTTGATATCTTCCCGGGCATAACTCTGTAGCTTTTCCGTGGCCGTTTGACCTCTCGTGGGGCCCATAACTCCACTCTTACCACCCGACTGCTGCCTGGATCTTCGGGACGTAATGATGAAGGTAAGGAACGATCAGGATATTCACAGGATCAATATAGCACGGAACCACAGCGGAGCTCTCAAGTCATGCGACTGCTCCCGTTGCGCACCAAGCCACGCCCCCCTGTTCTTTAAACCTTTGAACTATGACGTCACCTGAACACTTTGACCCCGTTCACATAGGCGGGTTTTTTCAGCATTGACATTGCTATTTAAGCTGTGTATTGTGTATGCTCCTTCATGACCTGATGAAGATGCCGGTACGGCATTGAAACGTGTAGTCATATTATTAATAAATCCCATTTCATCATACATTCTCTCGTACATTTCCTATCATCATTCCGAACCTTCGTGTCCTTCTTGGTCCCATTGAAGTGCAGCAGCGCCCGCGGAGACTTCTTTTTCCTGCTTATTATAAAACCGCATATAAGACATCGTACGATATTTCAAAACTTTCATAAATTCAAGCTGTACATAAAAGGTAGGAGGTATTCTCCCAAATATCCAAAAAACTAAGAAAGGAGGAAATAATAACATCCAATGGCAAATAACAGCACAATATCCATATTCGAAGGTAGTGCAATATGTAGGGAAACCAGTCCCAAAAAACAAGTAAGAATGACAATTTTTAAGTGTTCATTTCAACACAAAGTGACACAAACACAAGACAACAGAAGGAAGCACAAACAAAAGCACACAGAATTGGCGATGGCAACGTTCAAAAGAGGCCATCCAACCAGAGAGGCAAATCAGCACCATACCGACCAGACTGACCAATTTTGAACAAAGATTTCAGATTTACCCTGATCAGCAGACATCAACTCCTCCGTCCTCATAATCCCGTTCATTTCAGTTACCCATTCATGCAAAGAAGGCACATGAATGGACTTCCAGTGACGTAGTAGGATAGTTCGAGCTGCAGCGAGAAAATGCCGAAAGATACCCTTTTTGAGGTGTGGGAGTGATCCAGGAACCATGGAAAGCAAGCCGATAGAAGGAAATGTAGGAACTTCAATGTCAAAAAGCTTGTTTCCGAGGTCAAAAAATGTTTCCCAAAAGGCACGGAGCTTGGGGCAATCCCACTAAATGTGCAACATGGTTCCAGGAGCCTCCCCACACCTCCAACAATCAGCAGGCACATCAGGAAATATCCTATGCAGAGAGGAAGGACAACGGTACAATCTGGTAAAGATTTTATAATTTTTCTCCTGAGCAAAACAAGAAGTCGGCAATTTGTGAGCCAAGAAAAAGGAAGTCCCCCAATCTTCTTCAGAGTGTCGAACCCCCATTTCCTCATCTCAGGCTGTAGTGAACACCAACTGAGAAGAATAGCTAGGGTGAAGAATCCCATGCAGATAGGACAGCATGTGAGAAGGAGCAGAAGTCAAGGACAGAAAGTTCTAAAGGAGTCTTCTCCTGAAGCAACGCAAAACAATCACTAATGGAGGAGAGATACAAAGGCAGCCGGAAATAAGACCACCATATTGATCGTCTCCCTGGGCAATCCTCAGAGACAGCAGCAAGTGACAAAATAGCACCATCGGGCATAAGGGTCCGAGGCTTAGAAGAGCCCCACACAAATTTGGTTATGGCCATATGCAAGGTCTAAAAGAAGGCCGCAGGAACCACAACAGGGCATATACAGAAATTTGGGCAATGTATCCATTTTAACAGTGTTAATGCGCCCGAACCACGACATGCGTCTACCACCATACGCCTCCAACTCTCGCAATGTATGCTGTAGGATAGGTGTGTAGTTCATGGTAAACAGGTCAGACAAATGTGTGGGGATATATATCCCCAAGTATTTTAAAGATGCAGATTGCCACTTAAACTGAAAAACCCGAGCGAGATGAGCAGTTAGAGGAGTGTCCAGAGATACATTCAACACCTCCGATTTAGAATAATTGACCTTAAAATGACTCAAGTGACCAAATCGCTCAAAGGCGGCAAAGAAATCATGGGATTTGTAAGGTACACGAGAAGATAATCAGCATACAGTACTAACTTGTGATGCTGAGCATCAACACAAATGCTAGGGTTGTTCCGCATTGCCACATCCAGGTGTTCCATGACCAAAACCTATAACAGAGGCGAAAGTGGACACCCCTGTCTCGTCCCATTTGTAATAGGCAAGGAGTCCGACAAAAGACCATTAACTCGTACCCGAGCTGAAGGCCTGTGGTATTGCGCCATAATCCTATCTACCATTGTAGAGCCAAGTCCGACCTGAGTCAAGACACTGCGGAGAAACACCCAGTGTACCCTACCAAAAGCCTTTTCGGCATCAATAGAAAGTAAACATCGATATCTTGCGTGTCTGGCAATATGATGTTAAAAGAAGGGTCTTGTTGGTATTATCCCGGGCTTCTCAACCGCGCATAAACCCCACCTGATCATTCGTGACCAAGTCAGGCAATAACGGAGAGAGGCGAGAGGCAATCAATTGCGCAAAGATTTTCACATCAACATTAATCAATGAAATGGGCCTAAAATTTGCACGTCGTTGGGTCCCTACCCAGTTTTGGCAGAAGGGTAATATGAGCCTCGAGAGACTGAGGCACAAAGGGACAAGAGGAAGACATGAAGTTAAAGACTTTTGTCAAAAAAGGAGCGAGTTGATCCTTAAATGTCTTCTAAAATCTATTGTTAAACCCATTAGGTCCTGGACTTTTGCCCAGAGGAGAGTCCACAATTCCCTGCAACACTTCCGAATCCAAAAAATGTTCCTCAAGTCCCAAGGTGTCCCCAGCCCCCAAAGACGGCAAGGCAGTGTCCTGTACATAATAATCAATTTTTTCACGCAGCACATCAGCTTGCATATTATGAAAGTGACCTTTTGAGATTATACAAGGTAGAGTAATAATGTCTGAAACACTCCGTGATACCGACCGGGTCATAAACCTCACCGCCAGTGGGAGACGTAATTTTAGGAACATACGATGCTTGTGTACGGGGATGTAAAATCCTTGCCAAGGACCTGCCACATTTATCTGCAAATTCGTACGAGTGTTTGCGCATCCGATCCCGAAATCTAGCATGCGATTGGTCTATCAGAGAACGCAAGAATTGTCGCATTGTAGTAAGCTCAGAAAAAACCTGTGAAGGAGCGCGCTTATGACTGGATTCCAAGTCCCGTATTCGCGCAAGGAGCCGTACAATAGCTACCCCTTTTTCCCTCTTCAATCGAGCCCCATGCTGAATTAGGACACCTCTAACCACGCACTTCAATGCCTCCCACTGTAGTGGTAACAAAGTCATCATGAGCATGCACAGCGAAGAAAGTGCCGAGCGTATCCTTAAGAGCTGACATACACACCGCATCCCGCAAGAGATTGTCATTAATTTTCCAAAACTGAAAATTAGGCACCGAACCAGGGAGGGTAAGGGACAAAAAAACCGGAGCATGATCCGACCAAAACATGGACCCACCTCAGAAGTAGGGTGCCAGGTAAGCAAGTGGTAGCTAACGAGAAAGGCATCTAAGAGACTGTACATATTGTTTAATGGAGAGAAATAAGTATATTCTTGTACCTGAGGATGAAGAATCCTCCACACATCAATTGCATGGAGTGCATCATAGTCTTCAAGGCCGCCAGTTGTGTCTTGGGAACAGCAGACCTGCCCGAGGAGGTATCAAGCCTGGATCAAATGTCAAATTGAAGTCACCTCCCACAATTAAAACATCCTCTGAAAACTCCTCTAATTTCCTCAGAAATACTCGGCACACCCGAGCCTGATCCTGATTGGGAAGGTAGAAGTTAGCCAAAGTGAAAATCTTATTCCTAATGGACCACTTAAGAAAGACAAACCGACCACCCGGGTCAATCATGACATTTATGGTCTTATGAGAAAGCGATTTGTCGATAGAAATACTCGCCCCTTGGATTCCGGGTTGGCACTGTGGAACCAAGCCGGATAATAGCGATTAGTAAACTGTGGCGTATGGCCCACATGAAAATGAGTTTCTTGTAGGAACAAGATCCGCACCCGCTCTTTGTGCATGTTATACAGTACCTATGAGTGTTTTTCAGGGACATTAAACCCTCTGACATTAAAGGTACATACTTTCAACTGTGCCATCTCCACGGTGCTCAGGATAATCAAGCCAATACTATGTACTAAAGCAGCAAAGACCAGACAAACAAGGAAGGGATAACACGACAACAAAAACAAACAAGACGGGTGAAACTATCACCCACTCCCTGATCTAATCAAGGAGAAACAATCCAATAGACAATATACACCGGATAGGACCAGTGAGTCCCTAAGAGGAGAAGTGTCAGGACAAGGTCTAGCCAGCGCCCCGCACTCCCCAACCCATCAATAAAATGAAACGGCTGAATATACATAGAAATTAAGGAAAAAGGGAAAGGTAACCAAGTTATGTGAAGTTAGGTCAAAAGACAAATGACAAAAAGCAACGACATTAGGCATATGGCATGGTCAGGAACAGAAAGAAACCCCAATAAAGAACCACCCTAAATACATTCATTGACAACATAAATGTACATTTAGGAAAATAAAGTAAAGAAATAAACATTCACGTGGAATTAATTCCTACAGCCCACCAGGGGCAATCGACCAACAGCAAATGGCCAATATTCCAGGAAGGAGTATCCAGCTAGAATAAAAGCAAAATAAGCAGGCGTCAGTCCTTTTTTATTTATTTTTTCAAAAATAAGCAACTTCCAGTTGTCTGTGATGATATTGATAAGATTGTACATAAGTGTTCGAAAACCACTGTGAAGTTGAAAGATGTCTTTCCGAAGTTCCAGAATATGCAGTACAGTCGAAACAGCACAAAATCGTACAATAGATAAAAAGGCAGAGAGCCGAATAATGCAAAACAATTTAAACCAACAGGGTGCGACCGTATGAGCTATTACACATTGTCCTACATTTACAATATCTTCAGATATATTTAGCAGTAATGGCAGAAAGTGGCTGTGAGCAATAACCACCTATTATGAACATCACCGTCCGAGTTAGCCAGGACCCAAAGCTCCAGGATATAGTCATGAAGGCGTGGCCGATACCCAAGCTATACATTGAGACCATTGAACTACGAATTTTTCGTGAGTCCTTGATTCCCAGCTGGAAAGTTCCTCCTGTCGGAATATTTGTTTCACTTTCTCTTTCCACATTTGTAATGTAGGAAGTTCTTTGTTAAGCCAAAGAAGCGGCATAAGCAGTTTGTCTGCCGTTATTACATATGCTGGGAGACCATGTTTAGATAAGGGGCAGTCTGGACTGGGTAAGTTTAGCAAGACCAATGAAGGGGTAAGGATAATGAATGAAGAACAGATTAGGTTGATTTAAGGTTGTCTTGGAGGTCCAAAAAGCAGAGATTGGGGGCATTCCCACCATCTATGGACCACACCTCCAGCAAGTATTCGGAGCACCTGGGAACATTTTAGATACCACATCTGGACTTCGGTGCCATCTAGTCAACCCCTTTTTATAAGAATTTTCCTGGGTTTTAACGCCATGTAAAAAAACATGTGAATGGGACGGAATCCGTTGAACTTCTTTGGTAGAGAAGGACATTTTTTTTAAAAAAATTCCCATGCCTCCAGAAAGGTAGGTTTAGCAGAGTTCTGAACTAATACATTTTTTATATAACATGGATAGGAGATGTTTCGGATGATTGTGCATACGTAAAAGAGATTCATACCAGGATAGATCTCATTTTAATTTATAATTTTGCAGGAATCTTCCACAACTTTTTTCAAAGTGTGCGTGTTGTTCAGACTATTTATGCTTCGAGAAGGAAGGGAAAATTGTCTTGTGTTTAGGAGTCTGCTGGTCTACATGACCTGCTACATGAAGGTCACCTATTAAGCATGGAGGAATAGAATTCCATAACCCTAGAGGGTCGTCATATTGACTGTCTAAGAGGTAGGGTATAAGGTATGCAGGAGCAGCCGGTGAGGGAAATTGTATTGGCTGTAAGTGGGCTTGGGGGAAGGACTAACTGCGTAATAGTTCTTTTAAAAAAGGGTCCTTAATTCCTGTGTGACCCGTATGTTGCGGTGAACCCCAGACAAGAGCTAGGACTGAGGGTGTAAAGGTGCATGTGGCGATCGACCTAGCATGTTTTGGGGAGTTATTTGAAAGGAATTCTATTAGTGTGCGGAGCTGAGTCGCATGGTAGTACGTAACAACATCAGGCAAACCAAAACCTCCCCCCTCCTTCGGCAATGACAGCTGTCTGTAAGAAACTTTCTAGAATATTTCCAAATGAATTGAGAAAACCTACGCCTTATTTGGGTGCAGTATGATGTGGGGAGAAACACTGGTGCAGTCTGGAGTAGATATAGAAACCTGGTCATTTATATAGGATTTGATGAGGTTTTTGCGACCCATTGCCTGGAAGGGGTTTAAGACTGATATTGACGATATGCGCTACATATGTTTTGTGAGGGGGTTTTATACTAATAATTGGGATTACTCATTTTCTGAACTTCATACATTTTTTGACACTATTATAATTCCTGTTCTATCATCCGCAGACAGACTAAAGTCATCAAGGCAATCAATGATTTACCTGGTTCTAAAGCAGATGGACCGGATGGTCTTCCCATTGACCTCTATATATCATTCAAGATGGCGACCTATTATTTTTTCGATGCATTCAGTAGTGAGATGGGGCATAAGTCCTTGGTCGAATCTGATCAACCAATTTCTGATGCTAAAATATTGTCTAAGATTTAGGCAAATCGCCTGGTCTGGATTGTTGATACATGAGAATCAATCCAGCTTTATGCCTGTGGAAGAACGTCTGTTATTTTGAGCAAAATTCTGCGTATTAAGGACGGGCATTGTTCGTTAATTTCATTCAATGCAGTCAAAGCCTTTGACCGCGTCGAGTGGGAGTTTGTTCAAGGTTTTGACTCTGCTTGGCTTTGGCCTATGCTTTATTAACTGAATTAGGATTTTGTATGAAAATGCATTAGCATGTGTCTCTGTGAATGGGCCCAGGTCTTTTTTTTTTGTCTACAGAGGAGAACGAGCCAGGGATGATGTTGCGGGGTGAATAGTGAATTAGCTTGTCTGTGTATGTGGATCTCTCTGCTCTTTCACCTGCTGACCAGCAAACCTTTGTCTCTGACCAGTATTATTTCTACAGATAAACTGATTCAGCATTCCCCACTAACACACAGCATTACCTGCATGTGACTAAACTAAATAGGAAGCACTTGATTAATGCCAGGTGAGGCAGAGCTACAGCCACACAAAGTATATGGAGCTTTCTTTTGTATGATTTGGTTATGTGTATAGAGATTGTAAGCTCCTGTTCATTTTAAAAGGTGACAGGAAGTGTGGAACATGTATAATATGTGTTTAAAATATAAACACATGTGTGTGTCCCTTTAAGACTGTAGAATTCTGGGAAATAGAATATTGTGTATTTAAGTGCGCCCAAAGGAGGGTGGGACAGGTTCAGAGCATATGAGCTGAGGATTGGGGTGCTGCTCGATATGAAGGCAGCTGCAATTCAACCCAATTTACCTGCTTTTTGTTGTTTCTTTTATTTTGTATTTGCTCCAAATACATTGATAAAGCATTGTTTGCCAAATCCTGTGTGAGGACTGTTTATGACGGCAAGAATACCCACACCCCAACAGATCCACTCTACTCTTTTTTGCTTAATCTAATCATTTATTCCTTAGCTCTTTTATCAGGCAGGATTCTCGCATATCTGGTTTTGAATGGGAAGATTTTTCTAAAAACAAAATGGTTCTACTCTGATGACCTGCTCCTCTTCATGGCAGATACTTCTAGATCTTTAGAAGTACTTTTGGTTACCTAAACAACTGTCTTAAATGCCAGATTCTGCCCCTAGCACACTGTAAATGACAAAGGGCCTTGGGAGAACTTTCAATACCTTAATGGAATGATGCTCCAAGAATGGTAGTAGACACCACTCATAATCCGTCTCATAGAATATCCCAACTCTATATAATACATGTGCGGTATTATTCACCGAAAAGGATGTTCAGATTTACAGTTAGAATAGACTCTTGCTGTAAGAGATACAGGGACCCCCATGTCGACCTGGTCCATGTGATAGGGAGGGTGCACTCTGGAAGGAGATAAACAAATTGAATTCTGTAGAGGTGTTAATTTGTATAATTTTAATGGTTTCTCTTTTTATATGCAATTTCAAATAAAAAAATCACTGCGGGTGTGTTTTCAGCCTAATAAAAATGATTTCAATTTTGTCTACTTTGCGGTTAAAACATTTTTATGTTTTAATCCTTTTACAGGAAAGCCCAGTAAGAACTCTGAGGGAAAATTCATGCTAGCGCTAAATTATAAAGTAGAAGAGGAAGATCTCATGCAGCAGTCTTCAGGAGAAAACCTCATGCCCTTTAATGTACATCCTGGACTTCACAGTACAGATCTATCATATAATCCCCCTAATCATGAGGAACCTTCTCCTGACCAAACACAGATTGTTACCACAAGTACAGATCCAAACAGGATTAAGAGGTTTCAATTTGGAAAACCGTTAATGAAAAGCTCAGGTCCTTTTACACACAGAAAAATTCACACAGGCGAGAAGCCATACTCCTGTTCAGAATGTGGGAAATGTTTTACCTGTAAATCACTCCTTGATCAACATGAAAGAAGTCACAAAGCAGAAAAGCCATACTCTTGTTTAGAATGTGGAAAATGCTTTACCCGTAAGTCACATCTTCTTACACATGAGAAAAGTCACACAGGGGAGAAGCCATATTCATGTTTAGAATGTGGGAAATGTTTTACAAATAAATCAGATCTTGTTGTACATGAGAGAAGTCACACAGGGGAGAAGCGGTATTCATGTTCAGAATGTGGGAAATGTTTTATAGATAAAGCACATCTTGTTATACATGAGAGAAGTCACACAGGGGAGAAACCATATTCTTGTTCAATATGTGGGAAATGTTTTACCGATAAATCACGCATTGTTACACATGAGAGAATTCACACAGGAGAGAAACCATATTCCTGTTCGGAATGTGGAAAATGTTTTACAAAAAAATCTAGTCTTGTTACACATCAGAGAATTCACACAGGGGAGAAGCCATATTCCTGCTCAGAATGTGGGAAATATTTTATAGATAAAGCATATCTTGTTGCACATATGAGTAGTCACACAGGAGAAAAACCATATCCATGTTCAGAATGTGGGAAATGTTTTATTGCTAACGCCAAACTTAGGATTCATCAAAGAAGTCACACAGGGGAGAAGCCATTTTCATGTTCAGAATGTGGAAAATGTTTTACAAATAAATCAGACCTTGTTATACATAAGAGAAGTCACACAGGAGAGAAACCATATCCATGTTCACAATGTGGGAAATGTTTTATTACGAACGCCAAACTAAGGACTCATCAGAGAAGTCACACAGGGGAGAAGCCATATTTATGTTCAGAATGTGGGAAATGTTTTACAAATAAATCAGACCTTGTTATACATAAGAGAAGTCACACAGGAGAGAAACCATATTCCTGTTCAGAATGTGGAAAATCTTTTACAAAAAAATCTAGTCTTGTTACACATCAGAGAATTCACACAGGGGAGAAGCCATATTCCTGCTTAGAATGTGGGAAATGTTTTACAAATAAATCACATCTTGTTACACATGAGAGAACGCACACAGGGGAGAAACCCTATTCATGTTCAGAATGTGGGAAATGCTTTGCAAATAGATCAGATCTTGTTAAACATAAAAGAATTCACACAGGAGAGAAGCCGTATTCATGTTCAGAATGTGGTAAATGTTTTACATCAAACTCAAGTCTTGTTCTGCATAAGAGAAGTCACACGGGAGAGAAACCATATCCATGTTCAGAATGTGGGAAATGTTTTGTAGATAAATCATCTCTTGTTATACATGCGATAAGTCACACAGTGGAGAAGCCATTTTAATCTTTTATATGTGGAAAATGTTTTACAATAAAATCTGATGTTCAAGATTTTACATAGAGACTAAACTATTTTCTTCTTTGAAATATTGGAAATGGAATAAGAGCAAAACTTTTTTTTTAACACATCAGATCATTAACAGCCATTAAAGAGAGACTCACCAGGTTATTGCTGTCCTATCTGAGGGCAACATAAAGTACTGGCAGAGACCCTGATTCTAGCGCTGAGTCACTTACTTTACTGTAATCAGTAGTTTTCATAACATCCCAGTTAAAGAGGCTCTGTCACCAGATTTTGCAACCCCTATCTGCTATTGCAGCAGATAGGCGCTGCAATGTAGATTACAGTAACGTTTTTATTTTTAAAAAACGAGCATTTTTGGCCAAGTTATGACCATTTTTGTAATTATGCAAATGAGGCTTGCAAAAGTCCAAGTGGGTGTGTTTAAAAGTAAAAGTCCAAGTGGGTGTGTATTATGTGCGTACATCGGGGCGTTTTTAATACTTTCACTAGCTGGGCGCTCTGATGAGAAGTAACATCCTCTTCTCTTCAGAACGCCCAGCTTGTGACAGTGCAGATCTGTGACGTCACTCACAGGTCCTGCATCGTGACGGCCACATCGGCAGCAGAGGCTACAGTTGATTCTGCAGCAGCATCAGCGTTTGCAGGTAAGATCGACTTACCTGCAAACGCTGATGCTGCTGCAGAATCAACTGTAGCCTCTGGTGCCGATGTGGCCGTCACGATGCAGGACCTGTGAGTGACGTCACAGGTCTGCACTGTCACAAGCTGGGCGTTCTGAAGAGAAGAGGATGTTACTTCTCATCAGAGCGCCCAGCTAGTGAAAGTATTAAAAACGCCCCGATGTACGCACATAATACACACCCACTTGGACTTTTACTTTTAAACACACCCACTTGGACTTTTGCAAGCCTCATTTGCATAACTACAAAAATGGTCATAACTTGGCCAAAAATGCTCGTTTTTTTAAAATAAAAACGTTACTGTAATCTACATTGCAGCGCCTATCTGCTGCAATAGCAGATAGGGGTTGCAAAATCTGGTGACAGAGCCTCTTTAATCTCCTGCAGCACATACAAATGATCTGTGGTTCCCTTGCAGTGCTTAAAGGGAACCTGTCACCAGCATTTCACCTATTGAACTTATCTCTCACTGGCCGCTGCTATCAAAAGTTCATTGCCGTTATCCCCTTTCCTAAACTCCTCCGACTGTAAATAACGGTCTGCAAATGTTCCACTCTTTCTCTTGTAATAATCCGGTGTCCCTTTGTGCGCACTCAAGAGGACATCAATACACAAGCACGGGATTGTGTGTGCTGGGGGAAGGCGAGGAGCTGTCAATCAAAAGTAAGGAGGTGGGGTAAACTCGGAAAGACTTGAGGAATGAAGATTTGACTTCAAATGCAGATCTAACTCTTTTCAATCGAAGATTTGACTCTTAATTGCTCATTAGCATACGGTGTGGGAACACTAAAAATCAATACTAAAGCTAAAGAGCTGACTAAGAAGACAATTATAGGTTATATAGAAATTATTTTTCACCCACTACCACCAGGTATTGCTGGTATAATAGGTGAAATGCTGGGGATAGGTTCCCTTTAAAGAGAACCTTTCACCTCCCCATACATGTGCAGCTGAGTGCAGCATGTAATGGGGAGGGCTGCACAAACCCTGGGGCACTTCACTTTTTTTTCTACCCTCCGTTATTTAGATATTGGTGCCGTTATATTTGGTGCCCGATATTTAAATAACCCCCTGAACTGTCAATGGGGCGTGTACTGGCAAGGGGACGTGTTACTATGGCTGTGACACTGTCCAATCAGATACGGATAGTGTTACAGCAAGAGCGAGGATAGAGGAGATGTTCTGCTCCTGCTTGTACTCTCAGTTGTCCACTGGGGGTGCATGGTAAGGTGAGCTTTATTCCATCTGTTCACTTGTTGTGCTACTGTGTGGTGGTGTCTGTTGCTGTGGTGCTGCACTTGTGGGGGGACGTGGCCCAGAGCCAAGAAGGTGTGATCGCAATGAGGTCACTTTACGCTTTGATCTCCATGCAGGTTCAAATCAGGTGGGGGGGGGGGTGCGAGCTCGGAGAAGCAACAGATACACTGAGACGTTTCTCAAGGCAAAAATACTTCTGACTTTATTTGCAGAGACACAGAGTTTATATAGTAAAAATATCATATAATTACGTGCAGACACATATGAGTCATTTAGACGTATACATTCTTGTGGTTTCTTTCCTCATTATTCTTATCTCTACATACATTGTTTCTTATTCCTTACATCTAGTTTTTAATCCGGTGTTCTACCCATATCTATCTTGGCTGTACGCCCAGAACCCAAAAATCCTGTAAACAGACTCCCTAGTTTCTGGTGATACTCCCAAAACACAAAGAGTTCGCAGTTTCTAGTCTCTGCAGAACATCTGCAGATTATTACATTCCATAACCTTTCAATAATACCCAAAATATAGACTCGTTTATCCTTCTACCTTGAAGTAGTACATACATTACACTTATATCATTGATTATAGGTTGTTCTATACCATCACAAAGGCTTGGCTTGATGGCATGGGTGCTTTTGGGCCTCTGGGTTGCTTGTTATTATTAGATATCAGAGGACATTAATACAGGAGATGTAAGAGGAGAGAACTACAACTCCCAGCATGTCCAGGCTGTTATTATGAGATATCAGAGGACATTACAGGAGGAGATATAAGAGGAGAGAACTACAACTCCCAGAATGTCCAGACTGTTATTATGTGATATCACAGGACATTAAAGTAGGATATATAAGAGAGAACTACAACTCCCAGCATGTCCAGACTGTTATGTGATATCAAAGGATATTACAGGGAGGCAACATAAAAGGAGAGGACTACAACTCCCAGCATGTCCAGAATGTTATAATGTGATATCAGAGGACATTACAGGAGGAGGTATAAGAGGAGAGAACTACAACTCCCAGCATGTCCAGACTGTTATTATGGGATATCAGAAGACATTACAGGAGGAGATATAAGAGAGAACTACAACTCTCAGCATGTCCAGACTGTTATGAGATATCAGAGGACATTACAGGAGGAGATATAAGGGGAGAGAACTACAACTCCCAGAATGTCCAGACTGTTATGTGATATCACAGGACATTAAAGTAGGATATATAAGAGAACTACAACTCCCAGCGTGTCCAGGCTGTTATTATGCATATCAGAGGACATTACAGGAGGAGATATAAGAGGAGAGGACTACAACTCCCAGCATGTCCAGACTGTTATTATGTGATATCAGAGGACATTACAGGAGGAGGTATAAGAGGAGAGGACTACAACTCCCACCATGTCCAGACTGTTATGGGATATCAGAGGACATTACAGGGAGGAGGTATAAGAGGAGAGAACTACAACTCCCAGCATGTCCAGGCTGTTATTATGTGATATCAGAGAACATTACAGAAGGTGATATAAGAGAAAACTACAACTCCCACCATATCCAGACTGTTATTATGGGATATCAGATATCAGAGGACATTACAGGGAGGAAATATTAGAGGAGAGAACTACAACTCCCAGCATGTCCAGACTGTTATTATGTGATATCAGAGGACATTACAGGAGGAGGTATAAGAGGAGAGGACTACAACTCCCAGCATGTCCAGACTAATATGGGATATCAGAGGACATTACAGGAAGAAGGTATAAGAAAAGATAACTACAACTCTCAGCATGTCCAGGCTTATTACAGGATATCAGAGGACATTACAGGGGGGATATGAGGAGAGAACTACAACTCCCAGCATTTCCAGACTGTTATTATGGGATATCAGAGGACATTACAGGAGGAGGTATAAGAGGAGAGAACTACAACTCCCAGCATGTCCAGGCTGTTATTTTGTGATATCAGAGGACATTACAGGAGGAGGTATAAGAGGACTACAACCCCCAGCATGTCCAGGCTGTTATGTGATATCAGAGGAGATATAAGAGGAGAGAACTACAACTCCCAGTATGTCCAGACTGTTATGTGATATCAGAGGACATTACAGGAGGAGATATAAGAGGAGAGAACTACAACTCCCAGCATGTCCAGGCTGTTGTTATGGGATATCAGAGGATATTACAGGGAGATATAAGAGGAGAGAACTACAACTCCCAGCATGTCCAGGCTGTTGTTATGGGATATCAGAGGATATTACAGGGAGATATAAGAGGAGAGAACTACAACTCCCAGCATGTCCAGACTGTTATTATGTGATATCAGAGGACATTACAGGAGTAGGTATAGGAGGACATAACTACAACTCCCAGCATGTCCAGGCTGTTATGTGCTATCAGAGGACATTACAGGAGGAGATATAAGAGGAGAGAACTACAACTCCCAGCATGTCCAGCCTGTTATTATGTGATATCAGAGGACATTATAGGAGGAGATATAAGAGGAGAGAACTACAACTCCCAGCATGACCATAGTTACATAGTTTGTACATAGTTACATAGTTACATAGTTTGTACGGTTGAAAAAAGACACATGTCCATCAAGTTCAACCAAGGGATGGGAAAGGGGAAGTGGGATGGGAAAGGGGAAGTAAAAAATTTCTACACATAGCAGTTAATATTTTTTTGTTCTAGGAAATTATCTAAGCCTTTTTTAAAGCCATCTACTGTCCCTGCTGTGACCAGCTCCTGCGGTGTCTCCTGTCCCTGCTGTGACGGCTCCTGCGGTGTCTACTGTCCCTGCTGTGACGGCTCCTGCGGTGTCTCCTGTCCCTGCTGTGACGGCTCCTGCGGTGTCTCCTGTCCCTGCTGTGACGGCTGCTGCAGTGACTATTCCATAGATTCACAGTTCTCACTGTAAAGAAGCCTTGTCGCCTCTGCAGCTTGAACCTTTTTTTCTCCAGACGGAGGGAGTGCCCCCTTGTTTTTTGAGGGGGTTTTACATGGAACAGGATTTCACCATATTTTTTGTATGTGCCATTCATATATTTATATAAGTTAATCATGTCCCCCCTTAGTCGTCTTTTCTCAAGGCTAAATAGGTTTAATTCTTTCAATCTTTCCTCATAACTTAAATTCTCCATGCCCCTTATTAGCTTCGTTGCTCTTCTTTGTATTTTTTCCAACTCCAGGGCATCCTTTCTATGAACTGGAGCCCAGAACTGAACTGCATATTCTAGATGAGGCCTCACTAATGCTTTGTAAAGTGGTAATATTACCTCCCTGTCCCGCGAGTCCATGCCTCTTTTGATACACGACAATATTTTGCTGGCCTTTGAAGCAGCTGATTGACACTGCATGCTGTTATTGAGTTTATGATTTACAAGTACACCCAGATCCTTCTCAACAATTGACTCCCCCAGTGTAGCTCCCCCTAGGATATATGGTGCATGCAGATTATTACCCCCAGTGTAGCTCCCCCTAGGACATATGATGCTTGCAGGTTTTTCGTACCCAGATGCATAACTTTACATTTATCTACATTAAACTTCATCTGCCAAGTGGACGCCCAAACACTTAGTTTGTTTAAATCTGCCTGCAATTCATGAACATCTTCCATAGACTGAACTATATTGCATAGCTTGATGTCATCTGCAAAAATAGAAATAGTGCTATTAATCCCTTCCTCTATATCATTAATAAATAAGTTGAATAATAGGGGTCCGAGCACTGAACCCTGGGGTACACCACTTATAACCGGTGACCATTCAGAGAAGGAATCATTGACCACAACTCTCTGGATACGGTCCTTGAGCCAATTCTCAATCCAATTACAAACTATATTTTCTAAACCTATAGTCCTTAATTTACCCATTAGGCGTCTATGGGGGACAGTGTCAAATGCCTTTGCAAAGTCCAAAAACACTAAATCCACAGCGGCCCCTCTGTCTAGACTTCTGCTTACCTCTTCATAAAAACAGATTAGGTTAGTTTGACAGCTTCTGTCCTTTGTAAAACCGTGCTGGCTGTCACTTATAATGCTATTTATTGTCACATAATCCTGTATATAGTCCCTCAATAGCCCCTCAAACATTTTCCCCACAATTGATGTTAAGCTTACTGGTCTATAATTACCCGGCGAAGACCTAGTGCCCTTTTTGAAAATAGGCACCACATTTGCCCTGCGCCAGTCCCTTGGCACTTTACCACTCATGAGAGACTCTCTAAATATTATGAAGAGGGGGACAGAAATAACTGAACTAAGCTCTTTAAGAACTCTAGGGTGTAACCCATCTGGTCCCGGGGCCTTGTGTACATTTATTTTATTTAATTTAGCTTGGACCATCTCTACATTCATCCAATTCAGTATATCAACTGATATATTAACAGCACTGGCACCGGCTACATCAGCTGCTCTTTCTTCTGTTGTATATACAGAGCGGAAGAACCCATTTAGTAACTCTGCCTTCTCTTGATCCCCTGTGATCAACTCCCCATTACCATTATCTAGGGGTCCTACATGTTCAGACCTGGGCTTTTTTGCATTTATATGCTTGAAGAATTTTTTAGGATTTGTTTTACTATCCTTGGCCACCTGCCTTTCATTTTGTATTTTTGCTAATTTTATTACATTTTTACAGATTTTATTAAGCTCTTTATATTTTACAAAGGCTACAGCTGTACCCTCAGATTTGTATTTTTTAAATGCCCTTTTTTTGTCATGTATTGCCCCTTTCACAGAAGGTGTAAGCCATGTGGGGTTTAATTTTAGTCGTTTATACTCGTTACCTGTAGGAATAAATTTTGCACTATAATAACTCAAAGTAGATTTGAAAATCTCCCATTTATCATTTGTTCCATTATTTGACATTAGTTCTTCCCAGTCTATATCCTGAATTGCCGCCCTCATCCTGGGGAAATTGGCTTTCTTAAAATTAAATGTTTTTGCCCTCCCAGCCTGCGTTTGTTTTTTACAGTATAGGTAAAATGTAACTATATTGTGATCACTGTTACCGAGGTTTTCACGAACATTGACATTCCCAACAAGATCTGCATTATTAGAAATGACCAGATCCAACAGAGCTTCACCTCTAGTCGGGTCTTCCACAAACTGGCCCATAAAATTTTCCTGCAATAGGTTGAGGAAATGTCTCCCCTTTGCAGTTGAAGCCGAACCATGACACCAATTAATATCCCGGAAATTAAAATCTCCCATTATCACTACAGTACCCGCCTGTGCAGCCCGCTCCATCTGTTTATATATTTGACCTTCTATCTCCTCAGTTATATTGGGGGGTCTATAGATTACACCAAAAGTAATTTTTTCAGTGTTTACTTCCCTTTTGTAATTCCACCCACAAGGTTTCAACCTCCTCACAGTCTTCACCCACTATTGTCTCATTTACACTCACCTTCATATCGCTTCTCACATACAGACATACAGCACCGCCTTCATATAACTTCTCACATACAGACATACAGCACCGCCTTCATATAACTTCTCACATACAGACATACACCACCACCTTCATATAACTTCTCACATACAGACATACACCACCACCTTTCCTATTTGTCCTGTCTTTCCGAAACAGTGTAAAACCCTGTAGATTTACAGCCCAGTCATGTGAAGAGTCCAGCCATGTTTCAGCAACACAAACTATATCTATATCTTCTTCCAGTATTAAGGCCTCCAGCTCCCCCATTTTGCTTGCTAGACTTCTGGCATTTGTGAACATACACTTTAACTTGCCTTTAAATGTTTCAATTTCACTATCAGAAATGTGATTATTTGACATTTGGGCCTTTTTATTTTCACTGCTGTTTTGTAACGAAAGGATCTCCTTATCTTGTTGTCTAGTCCTCTCCCCACCGTCTGTTTCTCCCCCCTCCAATATAGTCTGACCCCTCTCTAACCTGGCTACCCCTTTTTTTTCTACATTGACCTCCCTCCTCAGCCCTAGTTTAAACACTCCGCCACCCCAGCTAGAATTCTCTCCCCCAGCACAGCGGACCCCCTTCCATTTAGGTGCAAATCATCTGCAGAATACAGTTTGTACCCCAATGAAAAGTCAGCCCAGTGCTCTAGGAACCCAAATCCTTCTCCTCTACACCAAGACTTCAGCCATGCATTTAACTCCCTGAGCTCCCGCTGTCTTTCCTGTGATGCGCATGGCACAGGCAGTATTCCTGAGAATACAACCTTGGAGGTCCTTCCCTTCAGCTTGTAGCCTAGTTCTTTAAAATTATTCTTAAGGCTCCTCCACCTACCATTTATTCTGTCGTTGGTACCGACATGGACCACGACAGCTGGATCATCACCAGCCCCTCCCAGCAATTTGTCCACCCGTTCCACCACATGCCGAACCCTGGCACCAGGGAGACAGCAAACCATTCGGTTGAGGCGGTCTTGGCGACAAATTATTCTATCCGTCTTCCTGATTATAGAATCCCCTACGACTATCAATTGTCTTGGCTTACCTGCATTACCATCCCGCCGACTACTAGCTGGGCTGTTCTCCCGGCTGTTAGAGAGATCAGTATCCACTAGGGCTGCCATTTCTGAGACTGACACCCTCGCATCATCACCCAACCTGGCAATTTTGCTTGGAATGCCAGAAACCGGATCGGCCTTCCTTGTCTTTGACCCCTTTCTACTGCCCCTAACTACATTAACCCAGCTACTTACCTGATCCTGCTCACCCATGTCTTCACCCTCCAGTTGTAACCCACTAACTGCATGCTCTGTGAGCAGCAAGCTCCGCTCAAAATTGTCTATCTTCCTCAGTGTTGAATTTTGCTCCTCCAGATCTCTAATACGAGCTTCCAGGTGAACAACATGCTCACATCTGCCACAGAGATATTCACCCTGGAACTCCGGCTCCAGTCGTGTATACATATGACAAACTGTGCACTGAAGAAAACTTCCAATCTTGGTGTCCATTATCCCAGTTACAAAAAAACAGCGAACAATTGTCAAAGAAAAAGAAAAGAAGAGTACTTACTGGGGCTTCAACTCCTCTTTTCAACTCCGGTTTTAGAACTCCACTTAGTTCACAAGCCACTTAAACCACCAAGCTCAGAAAGAGCAAGCTCAAAATGAGCAGACTGTTATTATGTGATATCAGAGGACATTACAGGGGGAGATATAAGAGGAGAGAACTACAACTCCCAGCATGTCCAGACTGTTATTATGTGATATCAGAGGACATTACAGGAGGAGATATAAGAGGAGAGGACTACAACTCCCAGCATGTCCAGACTGTTATTATGTGATATCAGAGGACATTACAGGAGGAGGTATAAGAGGAGAGAACTACAACTCCCAGCATGTCCAGGCTGTTATTATGTGATATCAGAGGACATTACAGGAGGAGGTATAAGAGGAGAGAACTACAACTCCCAGCATGTCCAGACTGTTATTATGTGATATCAGAGGACATTACAGGAGGAGATATAAGAGGAGAGAACTACAACTCCCAGCATGTCCAGACTGTTATTATGTGATATCAGAGGACATTACAGGAGGAGATATAAGAGGAGAGAACTACAACTCCCAGCATGTCCAGACTGTTATTATGTGATATCAGAGGACATTACAGGAGGAGATATAAGAGGAGAGAACTACAACTCCCAGCATGTCCAGACTGTTATTATGTGATATCAGAGGACATTACAGGGAGATATATAAGAGGAGAGAACTACAACTCCCAGCATGTCCAGGCTGTTATTATGTGATATCAGAGGACATTACAGGAGGAGATATAAGAGGAGAGAACTACAACTCCCAGCATGTCCAGACTGTTATTATGTGATATCAGAGGACATTACAGGAGGAGATATAAGAGGAGAGAACTACAACTCCCAGCATGTCCAGACTGTTATTATGTGATATCAGAGGACATTACAGGAGGAGATATAAGAGGAGAGAACTACAACTCCCAGCATGTCCAGACTGTTATTATGTGATATCAGAGGACATTACAGGGAGATATATAAGAGGAGAGAACTACAACTCCCAGCATGTCCAGGCTGTTATTATGTGATATCAGAGGACATTACAGGAGGAGACATAAGAGGAGAGAACTACAACTCCCAGCATTTCCAGACTGTTATTATGTGATATCAGAGGATATTACAGGAAGATATAAGAGGAGAGAACTACAACTCCCAGCATGTCCAGACTGTTATTATGCGATATCAGAGGACATTACAGGAGGAGGTATAAGAGGAGAGAACTACGACTCCCAGCATTTCCAGACTGTTATTATGTGATATCAGAGGATATTACAGGAAGATATAAGAGGAGAGAACTACAACTCCCAGCATGTCCAGACTGTTATGTGATATCAGAGGACATTACAGGAGGATATATAAGAGGAGAGAACTACAACTCCCAGCATGGCCAGACTGTTATTATCTGATATCAGAGGACATTACAGGAGGAGATATAAGAGGAGAGTACTACAACTCCCAGCATGTCCAGACTGTTATGTGATATTAGAGGACATTACAGGAGGAGATATAAGAGGAGAGAACTACAACTCCCAGCATGTCCAGACTGTTATTATGTGATATTAGAGGACATTACAGGAGGAGATATAAGATAAGAACTACAACTCCCAGCATGTCCAGACTGTTATTATGTGATATCAGAGGACATTACAGGAGGAGATATAAGATAAGAACTACAACTCCCAGCATGTCCAGACTGTTATTATGTGATATCAGAGGACATTACAGGAGGAGATATAAGAGAAGAACTACAACTCCCAGCATGTCCAGGCTGTTATTATGTGATATCAGAGGACATTACAGTAGGGGGTATAAGAGGAGAGGACCACAACTCCCAGCATGTCCAGACTGTTATTATGTGATATCAGAGGACATTACCGGAGGAGATATAAGAGGAGAGAACTACAACTCCCAGCATGTCCAGACTGTTATTATGTGATATCAGAGGACATTACAGGAGGAGATATAAGAGGAGAGAACTACAACTCCCAGCATGTCCAGACTGTTATTATGTGATATCAGAGGACATTACAGGAGGAGGTAAAAGGGGAGAGAACTACAACTCCCAGCATGTCCAGACTGTTATTATGTGATATCAGAGGACATTACAGGAGGAGGTATAAGAGGAGAGAACTACAACTCCCAGCATGTCCAGACTGTTATTATGTGATATCAGAGGACATTACATGGAGGAGGTATAAGAGGAGAGGACTACAACTCCCAGCATGTCCAGGCTGTTATTATGTGATATCAGAGGACATTACAGGAGGAGGTATAAGAGGAGAGAACTACAACTCCCAGCATGTCCAGTCTGTTATTATGTGATATCAGAGGACATTACAGGGGGAGATATAAGAGGAGAGAACTACAACTCCCAGCATGTCCAGGCTGTTATTATGTGATATCAGAGGACATTACAGGAGGAGGTATAAGAGGAGAGAACTACAACTCCCAGCATGTCCAGACTGTTATTATGATATCAGAGGACATTACAGGAAGAGATATAAGAGGAGAACTACAACTCCCAGCATGTCCAGGCTGTTATTATGTGATATCAGAGGACATTACAGGAGGAGATATAAGAGGAGAGAACTACAACTCCCAGCATGTCCAGACTGTTATTATGTGATATCAGAGGACATTACAGGAGGAGATATAAGAGGAGAGAACTACAACTCCCAGCATGTCCAGACTGTTATTATGTGATATCAGAGGACATTACAGGAGGAGATATAAGAGGAGAGAACTACAACTCCCAGCATGTCCAGACTGTTATTATGTGATATCAGAGGACATTACAGGAGGAGATATAAGAGGAGAGGACTACAACTCCCAGCATGCCCAGACTGTTATTATGTGATATCAGAGGACATTACAGGAGGAGATATAAGAGGAGAGGACTACAACTCGCAGCATGTCCAGACTGTTATTATATGATGTCAGAGGACATTACAGGGAGGAGGTATAAGAGGAGAGAACTACAACTCCCAGCATGTCCAGACTGTTATTATGTGATATCAGAGGACATTACCGGAGGAGATATAAGAGGAGAGAACTACAACTCCCAGCATGTCCAGGCTGTTATTATGTGATATCAGAGGACATTACAGGAGGAAATATAAGAGGAGAGAACTACAACTCCCAGCATGTCCAGGCTGTTATTATGTGATATCAGAGGACATTACAGAAGGATATATAAGAGGAGAGAACTACAACTCCCAGCATGTCCAGACTGTTATTATGTGATATCAGAGGACATTACAGGGGGAGATATAAGAGGAGAGAACTACAACTCCCAGCATGTCCAGGCTGTTATTATGTGATATCAGAGGACATTACAGGAGGAGACATAAGAGGAGAGAACTACAACTCCCAGCATTTCCAGACTGTTATTATGTAATATCAGAAGATATTACAGGGAGATATAAGAGGAGAGAACTACAACTCCCAGCATGTCCAGGCTGTTATTATGTGATATCAGAGGACATTACAGGAGGAGACATAAGAGGAGAGAACTACAACTCCCAGCATTTCCAGACTGTTATTATAATATCAGAAGATATTACAGATAGATATAAGAGGAGAGAACTACAACTCCCAGCATGTCCAGACTGTTATTATGCGATATCAGAGGACATTACAGGAGGAGGTATAAGAGGAGAGAACTACGACTCCCAGCATTTCCAGAATGTTATTATGTGATATCAGAGGATATTACAGGAAGATATAAGAGGAGAGAACTACAACTCCCAGCATGTCCAGACTGTTATGTGATATCAGAGGACATTACAGGAGGATATATAAGAGGAGAGAACTACAACTCCCAGCATGGCCAGACTGTTATTATCTGATATCAGAGGACATTACAGGAGGAGATATAAGAGGAGAGAACTACAACTCCCAGCATGTCCATACTGTTATTATGTGATATTAGAGGACATTACAGGAGGAGATATAAGATAAGAACTACAACTCCCAGCATGTCCAGACTGTTATTATGTGATATCAGAGGACATTACAGGAGGAGATATAAGAGAAGAACTACAACTCCCAGCATGTCCAGGCTGTTATTATGTGATATCAGAGGACATTACAGTAGGGGGTATAAGAGGAGAGGACCACAACTCCCAGCATGTCCAGGCTGTTATTATGTGATATCAGAGGACATTACAGGAGGAGATATAAGAGGAGAGAACTACAACTCCCAGCATGTCCAGACTATTATTATGTGATATCAGAGGACATTACAGGAGGAGATATAAGAGGAGAGAACTACAACTCCCAGCATGTCCAGACTGTTATTATGTGATATCAGAGGACATTACAGGAGGAGGTATAAGAGGAGAGAACTACAACTCCCAGCATGTCCAGACTGTTATTATGTGATATCAGAGGACATTACAGGAGGAGGTATAAGAGAGGACTACAACCCCCAGCATGTCCAGACTATTATTATGTGATATCAGAGGACATTACAGGAGGAGATATGAGGAGAGAACTACAACTCCCAGCATGTCCAGACTGTTATTATGTGATATCAGAGGACATTACAGGAGATATAAGAGGAGAGAACTACAACTCCCAGCATGTCCAGACTGTTATTATGTGATATCAGAGGACATTACAGGAGATATAAGAGGAGAGAACTACAACTCCCAGCATGTCCAGGCTGTTATTATGTGATATCAGAGGACATTACAGGAGGAGATATGAGGAGAGAACTACAACTCCCAGCATGGCCAGACTGTTATTATGTGATATCAGAGGACATTACAGGAAGAGATATAAGAGGAGAGAACTACAACTCCCAGCATGTCCAGACTGTTATTATGTGATATCAGAGGACATTACAGGAGGAGATATAAGAGAGGACTACAACTCCCAGCATGGCCAGACTGTTATGTGATATCAGAGGATATTACAGGAGGAGATATAAGAGAGGACTACAACTCCCAGCATGTCCAGACTGTTATTATGTGATATCAGAGGACATTACAGGAGGAGATATAAGAGAGGACTACAACTCCCAGCATTCCTCTGGCTCCGCCTCTCACACAATTGCTGACAACCTATAGGAGAAAACACTGAATGATCACCTGATCACACGTCAGATAGCCCCGCCCCTCACATAGCCCCGCCCTTCATGGCACGTGGTTATCGCCTGGCCACACTACATAGGAGCGACGCCCTCATTGTATGATACGTCATCATGCAGCACAGAAGCCCCGCCTCCTCGCATAGCCCCGCCCGTCATTTCATGTAATTTCTTATTATTAGCGCTTCTTCCTGGATTTTTCCGCCGCACAGCTAAGCTCCGCCCCCTACAGTACTGGTCACATGACAGGACGTTATCACAGGTCCTTGGTTCACTTTACGCACAGTTGAGCTCCGCCCTCTCCGTTCCTGGTCACATGATGGTGACGTCATCACAGGTCCTTGGTTTACTTCGCTGCACAGTTGAACCTCCGCCCCCTCCTGTACTGATCACATGATAGTGACGTCATCACAGGTGCTTGGTCCACTACGCCGCACTGTTGAGCTCCGCCTCCTCCGGTACTGATCACATGATGGTGACGTCATCACAGGTCCTTCAGACATAGTCCTATTACAGATACGTAGCAGGTCCTGGTCGGTGGAGGACTGGTCGTCACTGCTGTTGTGTTCTTCTCTCTGTTATCAGTAGGTAGAAGATTTCCCATGATTCACAGCGGTGTATACAGAGGATATATATATATATTACCTGCTACTAAGCTGCATTCTCCCCTGTCTTACATTATTAGTAGAAGAAGACGCGGCGTGTGACTGCAGTGTAAGGTAAGATGACGTCACACGCGTTATATGTGAGGAGAGAGGCTGCCGGTGACGTGTTATATGTGAGGAGAGAGGCTGCCGGTGACGTGTTATATGTGAGGAGAGAGGCTGCCGGTGACATGTTATATGTGAGGAGAGAGGCTGCCGGTGACGTGTTATATGTGAGGAGAGAGGCTGCCGGTGAAGTGTTATATGTGAGGAGAGAGGCTGCCGGTGACGTGTTATATGTGAGGAGAGAGGCTGCCGGTGACGTGTTATATGTGAGGAGAGAGGCTGCCGGTGACGTGTTATATGTGAGGAGAGAGGCTGCCGGTGACATGACATGTGTTATATGTGAGGAGAGAGGCTGCCGGTGACGTGTTATATGTGAGGAGAGAGGCTGCCGGTGACGTGTTATATGTGAGGAGAGAGGCTGCCGGTGACGTGTTATATGTGAGGAGAGAGGCTGCCGGTGACGTGTTATATGTGAGGAGAGAGGCTGCCGGTGACGTGTTATATGTGAGGAGAGAGGCTGCCGGTGACCGTGTTATATGTGAGGAGAGAGGCTGCCGGTGACATGTTATATGTGAGGAGAGAGGCTGCCGGTGACGTGTTATATGTGAGGAGAGAGGCTGCCGGTGACATGTTATATGTGAGGAGAGAGGCTGCCGGTGACATGTTATATGTGAGGAGAGAGGCTGCCGGTGACATGTTATATGTGAGGAGAGAGGCTGCCGGTGACGTGTTATATGTGAGGAGAGAGGCTGCCGGTGACGTGTTATATGTGAGGAGAGAGGCTGCCGGTGACATGTTATATGTGAGGAGAGAGGCTGCCGGTGACGTGTTATATGTGAGGAGAGAGGCTGCCGGTGACGTGTTATATGTGAGGAGAGAGGCTGCCGGTGACATGTTATATGTGAGGAGAGAGGCTGCCGGTGACATGTTATATGTGAGGAGAGAGGCTGCCGGTGACGTGTTATATGTGAGGAGAGAGGCTGCCGGTGACGTGTTATATGTGAGGAGAGAGGCTGCCGGTGACGTGTTATATGTGAGGAGAGAGGCTGCCGGTGACGTGTTATATGTGAGGAGAGAGGCTGCCGGTGACGTGTTATATGTGAGGAGAGAGGCTGCCGGTGACGTGTTATATGTGAGGAGAGAGCCTGCCGGTGACGTGTTATATGTGAGGAGAGAGGCTGCCGGTGACGTGTTATATGTGAGGAGAGAGGCTGCCGGTGACGTGTTATATGTGAGGAGAGAGGCTGCCGGTGACGTGTTATATGTGAGGAGAGAGGCTGCCGGTGACGTGTTATATGTGAGGAGAGAGGCTGCCGGTGACGTGTTATATGTGAGGAGAGAGGCTGCCGGTGACGTGTTATATGTGAGGAGAGAGGCTGCCGGTGACGTGTTATATGTGAGGAGAGAGGCTGCCGGTGACGTGTTATATGTGAGGAGAGAGGCTGCCGGTGACGTGTTATATGTGAGGAGAGAGGCTGCCGGTGACGTGTTATATGTGAGGAGAGAGGCTGCCGGTGACGTGTTATATGTGAGGAGAGAGGCTGCCGGTGACGTGTTATATGTGAGGAGAGAGGCTGCCGGTGACATGACATGTGTTATATGTGAGGAGAGAGGCTGCCGGTGACGTGTTATATGTGAGGAGAGAGGCTGCCGGTGACATGTTATATGTGAGGAGAGAGGCTGCCGGTGACGTGTTATATGTGAGGAGAGAGGCTGCCGGTGACGTGTTATATGTGAAGAGAGAGGCTGCCGGTGACATGTTATATGTGAGGAGAGAGGCTGCCGGTGACGTGTTATATGTGAGGAGAGAGGCTGCCGGTGACGTGTTATATGTGAGGAGAGAGGCTGCCGGTGACGTGTTATATGTGAGGAGAGAGGCTGCCGGTGACGTGTTATATGTGAGGAGAGAGGCTGCCGGTGACGTGTTATATGTGAGGAGAGAGGCTGCCGGTGACGTGTTATATGTGAGGAGAGAGGCTGCCGGTGACGTGTTATATGTGAGGAGAGAGGCCGCCGGTGACGTGTTATATGTGAGGAGAGAGGCCGCCGGTGACGTGTTATATGTGAGGAGAGAGGCCGCCGGTGACGTGTTATATGTGAGGAGAGAGGCTGCCGGTGACGTGTTATATGTGAAGAGAGAGGCTGCCGGTGACGTGTTATATGTGAGGAGAGAGGCTGCCGGTGACGTGTTATATGTGAGGAGAGAGGCTGCCGGTGACGTGTTATATGTGAGGAGAGAGGCTGCCGGTGACGTGTTATATGTGAGGAGAGAGGCCGCCGGTGACGTGTTATATGTGAGGACAGAGGCTGCCGGTGACGTGTTATATGTGAGGAGAGAGGCTGCCGGTGACGTGTTATATGTGAGGACAGAGGCTGCCGGTGACGTGTTATATGTGAGGAGAGAGGCTGCCGGTGACGTGTTATATGTGAAGAGAGAGGCTGCCGGTGACATGTTATATGTGAGGAGAGAGGCCGCCGGTGACGTGTTATATGTGAGGAGAGAGGCTGCCGGTGACGTGTTATATGTGAAGAGAGAGGCTGCCGGTGACATGACACGTGTTATATGTGAGGAGAGAGGCTGCCGGTGACGTGTTATATGTGAGGAGAGAGGCTGCCGGTGACGTGTTATATGTGAAGAGAGAGGCTGCCGGTGACGTGTTATATGTGAGGAGAGAGGCTGCCGGTGACGTGTTATATGTGAAGAGAGAGGCTGCCGGTGACGTGTTATATGTGAGGAGAGAGGCTGCCGGTGACGTGTTATATGTGAAGAGAGAGGCTGCCGGTGACGTGTTATATGTGAGGAGAGAGGCTGCCGGTGACATGTTATATGTGAGGTGAGAGGCTGCCGGTGACATGACACGTGTTATATGTGAGGAGAGAGGCTGCCGGTGACGTGTTATATGTGAGGAGAGAGGCTGCCGGTGACGTGTTATATGTGAGGAGAGGCTGCCGGTGACGTGACACATATTATGTGTGAGGAGAGAGGCTGCCGGTGACATGACACGTGTTATATGTGAGGAGAGAGGCTGGCGGTGACATGTGCTATATATATGTGAGGAGAGAGGCTGGCGGTGACATGTGCTATATATATGTGAGGAGAGAGGCTGCCGGTGACATGTTATATGTGAGGAGAGAGGCTGCCGGTGACATGTTATATGTGAGGAGAGAGGCTGCCGGTGACATGTTATATGTGAGGAGAGAGGCTGCCGGTGACATGACACGTGTTATATGTGAGGAGAGGCTGCCGGTGACATGACACGTGTTATATGTGAGGAGAGAGGCTGGCGGTGACATGTGCTATATATATGTGAGGAGAGAGGCTGTCGGTGACACGTGCTATATATGTGATGAGAGAGGCTGCCGGTGACGTGTTATATGTGAGGAGAGAGGCTGCCGGTGACGTGTTATATGTGAGGAGAGAGGCCGCCGGTGACGTGTTATATGTGAGGAGAGAGGCTGCCGGTGACATGTTATATGTGAGGAGAGAGGCTGCCGGTGACGTGTTATATGTGAGGAGAGAGGCTGCCGGTGACATGTTATATGTGAGGAGAGGCTGCCGGTGACGTGTTATATGTGAGGAGAGAGGCTGCCGGTGACATGTTATATGTGAGGAGAGAGGCTGCCGGTTATATGTGAGGAGAGAGGCTGCCGGTTATATGTGAGGAGAGAGGCTGCCGGTTATATGTGAGGAGAGAGGCTGCCGGTGACGTGTTATATGTGAGGAGAGAGGCTGCCGGTGACGTGTTATATGTGAGGAGAGAGGCTGCCGGTGACGTGTTATATGTGAGGAGAGAGGCTGCCGGTGACATGTTATATGTGAGGAGAGAGGCTGCCGGTGACATGTTATATGTGAGGAGAGAGGCTGCCGGTGACATGACACGTGTTATATGTGAGGAGAGAGGCTGCCGGTGACATGACACGTGTTATATGTGAGGAGAGAGGCTGCCGGTGACATGACACGTGTTATATGTGAGGAGAGAGGCTGCCGGTGACATGTTATATGTGAGGAGAGAGGCTGCCGGTGACATGTTATATGTGAGGAGAGAGGCTGCCGGTGACGTGTTATATGTGAGGAGAGAGGCTGCCGGTGACGTGTTATATGTGAGGAGAGAGGCTGCCGGTAACATGTTATATGTGAGGAGAGAGGCTGCTGGTGACGTGACACATATTATGTGTGAGGAGAGAGGCTGTCGGTGACACGTGCTATATATGTGATGAGAGAGGCTGCCGGTGACGTGTTATATGTGAGGAGTGAGGCTGCCGGTGACATGACACGTGTTACATGTGAGGAGAGAGGCTGCCGGTGACATGTTATATGTGAGGAGAGGCTGCCGGTGACATGTTATATGTGAGGAGAGAGGCTGCCGGTGACGTGATATATGTGAGGAGAGAGGCTGTCGGTGACATGTGCTATATATGTGAGGAGAGAGGCTGCCGGTGACGTGTTACATGTGAGGAGAGAGGCTGCCGGTGACGTGTTACATGTGAGGAGAGAGGCTGCCGGTGACACGTGTTATATGGGAGGAGAGAGGCTGCCGGTGACGTGTTATATGTGAGGAGAGAGGCTGCCGGTGACATGTTATATGTGAGGAGAGAGGCTGCCGGTGACGTGTTATATGTGAGGAGAGAGGCTGCCGGTGACATGTTATATGTGAGGAGAGAGGCTGCCGGTGACGTGTTATATGTGAGGAGAGAGGCTGCCGGTGACGTGTTATATGTGAGGAGAGAGGCTGCCGGTGACATGTTATATGTGAGGAGAGAGGCTGCCGGTGACATGTTATATGTGAGGAGAGGCTGCCGGTGACGTGACACATATTATGTGTGAGGAGAGAGGCTGCCGGTGACATGAGCTATATATATGTGAGGAGAGAGGCTGCCGGTGACATGTTATATGTGAGGAGAGGCTGCCGGTGACGTGACACATATTATGTGTGAGGAGAGAGGCTGGCGGTGACATGTGCTATATATATGTGAGGAGAGAGGCTGCCGGTGACATGTTATATGTGAGGAGAGAGGCTGCCGGTGACATGTTATATGTGAGGAGAGAGGCTTCCGGTGACATGACACGTGTTATATGTGAGGAGAGAGGCTGCCGGTGACATGTTATATGTGAGGAGAGAGGCTGCCGGTGACATGACACGTGTTATATGTGAGGAGAGGCTGCCGGTGACGTGACACATATTATGTGTGAGGAGAGAGGCTGTCGGTGACACGTGCTATATATGTGATGAGAGAGGCTGCCGGTGACGTGTTATATGTGAGGAGTGAGGCTGCCGGTGACATGACACGTGTTACATGTGAGGAGAGAGGCTGCCGGTGACATGTTATATGTGAGGTGAGAGGCTGCCGGTGACATGTTATATGTGAGGAGAGGCTGCCGGTGACATGTTATATTTGAGGAGAGAGGCTGCCGGTGACATGTTATATGTGAGGAGAGAGGCTGTCGGTGACATGTGCTATATATGTGAGGAGAGAGGCTGCCGGTGACGTGTTACATGTGAGGAGAGAGGCTGCCGGTGACGTGTTACATGTGAGGAGAGAGGCTGCCGGTGACACGTGTTATATGTGAAGAGAGAGGCTGTGGGTGACACGTGTTATATGGGAGGAGAGAGGCTGCCGGTGACGTGTTATATGTGAGGAGAGAGGCTGCCGGTGACATGTTATATGTGAGGAGAGAGGCTGCCGGTGACGTGTTATATGTGAGGAGAGAGGCTGCCGGTGACGTGTTATATGTGAGGAGAGGCTGCCGGTGACGTGACACATATGTGTGAGGAGAGAGGCTGCCGGTGACATGACACGTGTTATATGTGAGGAGGGAGGCTGGCGGTGACACGTGCTATATATATGTGAGGAGAGAGGCTGCCGGTGACATGTTATATGTGAGGAGAGAGGCTGCCGGTGACCTATTATATGTGAGGAGAGAGGCTTCCGGTGACATGACACGTGTTATATGTGAGGAGAGAGGCTGCCGGTGACATGTTATATGTGAGGAGAGATGCTGCCGGTGACATGACACGTGTTATATGTGAGGAGAGAGGCTGCCGGTGACGTGTTATATGTGAGGAGAGAGGCTGCCGGTGACATGACACGTGTTATATGTGAGGAGAGAGGCTGCCGGTGACATGACACGTGTTACATGTGAGGAGAGAGGCTGCCGGTGACATGTTCTATGTGAGGAGAGAGGCTCCCAGTGACATGTTATATGTGAGGAGAGAGGCTGCCGGTGACATGACACGTGTTATATGTGAGGAGAGAGGCTGCCGGTGACATGACACGTGTTATATGTGAGGAGAGAGGCTGCCGGTGACATGTTATATGTGAGGAGAGGCTGCCGGTGACATGACACGTGTTATATGTTAGGAGAGAGGCTGTCGGTGACACGTGCTATATATGTGATGAGAGAGGCTGCCAGTGACGTGTTATATGTGAGGAGAGAGGCTGCCGGTGACATGACACGTGTTACATGTGAGGAGAGAGGCTGCCGGTGACATGTTCTATGTGAGGAGAGAGGCTCCCAGTGACATGTTATATGTGAGGAGAGGCTGCCGGTGATGTGTTATATGTGAGGAGAGAGGCTGCCGGTGACGTGTTATATGTGAGGAGAGAGGCTGCCGGTGACGTGTTATATGTGAGGAGAGAGGCTGCCGGTGACGTGTTATATGTGAGGAGAGAGGCTGCCGGTGACGTGACACATATTATGTGTGAGGAGAGAGGCTGTCGGTGACACGTGCTATATATGTGATGAGAGAGGCTGCCGGTGACGTGTTATATGTGAGGAGTGAGGCTGCCGGTGACATGACACGTGTTACATGTGAGGAGAGAGGCTGCCGGTGACATGTTATATGTGAGGAGAGGCTGCCGGTGACATGTTATATGTGAGGAGAGAGGCTGCCGGTGACATGTTATATGTGAGGAGAGAGGCTGCCGGTGACATGTTATATGTGAGGAGAGAGGCTGCCTGTGACGTGTTATATATGAGGAGAGAGGCTGCCGGTGACATGTTATATGTGAGGAGAGAGGCTGCCGGTGACGTGATATATGTGAGGAGAGAGGCTGTCGGTGACATGTGCTATATATGTGAGGAGAGAGGCTGCCGGTGACGTGTTACATGTGAGGAGAGAGGCTGCCGGTGACACGTGTTATATGGGAGGAGAGAGGCTGCCGGTGACGTGTTATATGTGAGGAGAGAGGCTGCCGGTGACATGTTATATGTGAGGAGAGAGGCTGCCGGTGACGTGTTATATGTGAGGAGAGAGGCTGCCGGTGACATGTTATATGTGAGGAGAGAGGCTGCCGGTGACATGTTATATGTGAGGAGAGGCTGCCGGTGACGTGACACATATTATGTGTGAGGAGAGAGGCTGCCGGTGACATGACACGTGTTATATGTGAGGAGAGAGGCTGGCGGTGACACGTGCTATATATATGTGAGGAGAGAGGCTGCCGGTGACATGTTATATGTGAGGAGAGAGGCTGCCGGTGACATGTTATATGTGAGGAGAGAGGCTTCCGGTGACATGACACGTGTTATATGTGAGGAGAGAGGCTTCCGGTGACATGACACGTGTTATATGTGAGGAGAGAGGCTGCCGGTGACATGTTATATGTGAGGAGAGAGGCTGCCGGTGACATGACACGTGTTATATGTGAGGAGAGAGGCTGCCGGTGACATGACACGTGTTATATGTGAGGAGAGAGGCTGCCGGTGACATGACACGTGTTATATGTGAGGAGAGAGGCTGCCGGTGACATGTTATATGTGAGGAGAGAGGCTGCCGGTGACGTGTTATATGTGAGGAGAGAGGCTGCCGGTGACGTGTTATATGTGAGGAGAGAGGCTGCCGGTGACATGTTATATGTGAGGAGAGGCTGCCGGTGACGTGACACATATTATGTGTGAGGAGAGAGGCTGTCGGTGACACGTGCTATATATGTGATGAGAGAGGCTGCCGGTGACGTGTTATATGTGAGGAGTGAGGCTGCCGGTGACATGACACGTGTTACATGTGAGGTGAGAGGCTGCCGGTGACATGTTATATGTGAGGAGAGGCTGCCGGTGACATGTTATATGTGAGGAGAGAGGCTGCCGGTGACATGTTATTTGTGAGGAGAGAGGCTGCCGGTGACGTGATATATGTGAGGAGAGAGGCTGTCGGTGACATGTGCTATATATGTGAGGAGAGAGGCTGCCGGTGACGTGTTACATGTGAGGAGAGAGGCTGCCGGTGACGTGTTACATGTGAGGAGAGAGGCTGCCGGTGACACGTGTTATATGTGAAGAGAGAGGCTGTGGGTGACACGTGTTATATGGGAGGAGAGAGGCTGCCGGTGACGTGTTATATCTGAGGAGAGAGGCTGCCGGTGACATGTTATATGTGAGGAGAGAGGCTGCCGGTGACGTGTTATATGTGAGGAGAGAGGCTGCCGGTGACATGTTATATGTGAGGAGAGAGGCTGCCGGTGACATGTTATATGTGAGGAGAGGCTGCCGGTGACGTGACACATATGTGTGAGGAGAGAGGCTGCCGGTGACATGACACGTGTTATATGTGAGGAGGGAGGCTGGCGGTGACACGTGCTATATATATGTGAGGAGAGAGGCTGCCGGTGACATGTTATATGTGAGGAGAGAGGCTGCCGGTGACCTATTATATGTGAGGAGAGAGGCTTCCGGTGACATGACACGTGTTATATGTGAGGAGAGAGGCTGCCGGTGACATGTTATATGTGAGGAGAGATGCTGCCGGTGACATGACACGTGTTATATGTGAGGAGAGAGGCTGCCGGTGACGTGTTATATGTGAGGAGAGAGGCTGCCGGTGACATGTTATATGTGAGGAGAGAGGCTGCCGGTGACATGACACGTGTTATATGTGAGGAGAGAGGCTGCCGGTGACATGACACGTGTTATATGTGAGGAGAGAGGCTGCCGGTGACATGACACGTGTTATATGTGAGGAGAGAGGCTGCCGGTGACATGTTATATGTGAGGAGAGGCTGCCGGTGACATGACACGTGTTATATGTTAGGAGAGAGGCTGTCGGTGACACGTGCTATATATGTGATGAGAGAGGCTGCCAGTGACGTGTTATATGTGAGGAGAGAGGCTGCCGGTGACATGACACGTGTTACATGTGAGGAGAGAGGCTGCCGGTGACATGTTCTATGTGAGGAGAGAGGCTCCCAGTGACATGTTATATGTGAGGAGAGAGGCTGCCGGTGACATGACACGTGTTATATGTGAGGAGAGAGGCTGCCGGTGACATGACGCGTGTTATATGTGAGGAGAGAGGCTGCCGGTGACATGTTATATGTGAGGAGAGGCTGCCGGTGACATGACACGTGTTATATGTTAGGAGAGAGGCTGTCGGTGACACGTGCTATATATGTGATGAGAGAGGCTGCCAGTGACGTGTTATATGTGAGGAGAGAGGCTGCCGGTGACATGTTATATGTGAGGAGAGGCTGCCGGTGATGTGTTATATGTGAGGAGAGAGGCTGCCGGTGACGTGTTATGTGTGAGGAGAGAGGCTGCCGGTGACGTGTTATATGTGAGGAGAGAGGATGCCGGTGACATGACACGTGTTTTTGTGAGGAGAGAGGCTGCCGGTGACATGTTATATGTGAGGAGAGAGGCTGCCGGTGACATGTTATATGTGAGGAAAGAGGCTGCCGGTGACATGTTATATGTGAGGAGAGACGCTGCCGGTAACATGACACGTGTTATATGTGAGGAGAGAGGCTGCCGGTGACATGTTATATGTGAGGAGAGAGGCTGCCGGTGACATGTTATATGTGAGGAGAGAGGCTGCCGGTGACATGACACATGTTATATGTGAGGAGAGAGGCTGCCGGTGACACGTGTTACATGATATAAAGAGGTATTTCCGTCACATGTAGAACATATTAGAGGAGACCTCCAGTGGTAACACAACTTTCCATGTCTGCACCCCCCACCCGGCTGTATACCTCTCTCTACACGTCTTTTATATATACTGGACTTCTTGAAATGCTGCCTTGTCTGTGCTTTATAAAAGTCTCTCTCCTGATAATGAGATTTCCCCGGCTTTCTCTTCCTCTCTGCTTTGCTATCAATTCCATGATGATTCATCACAGCATCACATGACCAGCTACAGACCATACCATTTCTTCATGCTGGGGACACACTGTTTATCATTGTCTCTGAGAAACCATAAGTATACAGACAGGGAGGATGCACTATATTCTTCAATACCTGTGTGACAGTAACCTAAGTATCAGTTGTAGCTGAAGATAGAAGCCCCCACCCCCCCTCCCCGTACAGAACGTGTGTCGTACAGGAACTGCTGATGGGTGACACATTGATCTCCATAGACTCAAGTAGAGAAAGCGTGTCACCGAGCCCGATCCACACTGCTGCAAAGCAACCGCCCCAGTCTGATATATAGAGATAAATAACAGGTGAGGGACAGATGGAAAACCAGAATGAAGCACATGGGAGATTTTAGTTTAGGCCGGAGTGTCCCTTTAACCGGATATTCCATAAATATCTGATAGATGCGGGTCCCTCCTATGGGAACCCCACCAATGTAGAGAAGAGGGGTCCCCTGACCTGCCTGATGAGGTGGTCCCTGCATCCAGTAGGAGAATGAATGTAGAGGGCGCCACTCATCGGTTTCCCTTACACCCGTATAAGTGAATAGAACGTGTCGTACATGTGTGACCACCTCTTTATTCATTCTCTGCCTGGACCGGTCACCAGCAGCCCCCGTTGTCCACATGGGTACGGGTCCCCCCCCCCTCATCCACATGGGTACGGGTCCCCCCCCCCTCATCCACATGGGTACGGGTCCCCCCCCCCCTCATCCACATGGGTACGGGTCCCCCCCCCCTCATCCACATGGGTACGGGTCCCCCCCCCTCATCCACATGGGTACGGGTCCCCCCCCCCTCATCCACATGGGTACGGGTCCCCCCCCCCTCATCCACATGGGTACGGGTCCCCCCCCCCCTCATCCACATGGGTACGGGTCCCCCCCCCCCTCATCCACATGGGTACGGGTCCCCCCCCCCCCTCATCCACATGGGTACGGGTCCCCCCCCCCCCTCATCCACATGGGTACGGGTCCCCCCCCCCTCATCCACATGGGTACGGGTCCCCCCCCCCTCATCCACATGGGTACGGGTCCCCCCCCCTCATCCACATGGGTACGGGTCCCCCCCCCTCATCCACATGGGTACGGGTCCCCCCCTCATCCACATGGGTACGGGTCACCCTTCTGGGACCCGGACCTCTCCTTAATCAGACATGTATAATATATCCTGTAGATAATTGTCGGTGCCGGTCATGTCCCTTTATTCCATGTGGTGGAGGCTCGGAGAACCGGTTCCTCTCAATAAGTGAGATTCTGTATTTCCCACATGACGTCGTTCCCTGTATAATTCTCTCCTCTTCTCATAAAGACGCCTGCAGTACTACAACAACCAGTGGATCCATGTTCTCATCCAGAACGTTCCTTCTCCTGAATGACCCACCAGCAATGGACAAGGACAGCAATGAGGTGACCACAAGAATATTAAACTTCACCCTGGAGATCATCTACCTGCTGAGCGGAGAGGTAAACGTTTCTATATTTCTATGTTCTTTATTGTATTATGTAACAAGTCACACATAAGCGGAAGAAGCCAGTGTCCTGTATACCATCTACGAGACCTTCTAAGTGACGGGAAGAAGTGAAGATCAGCCGGCAATATGGTCAGTTATGTGTCATGGTCAGAGTAATGAGAATAGTAAGTAGTCACGCTGTAACCAGGAGGAGGAGGACCCCCGGGACCAGGAGGAGGAGGACCCCCGGGACCAGGAGGAGGAGGACCCCCGGGACCAGGAGGAGGAGGACCCCCGGGACCAGGAGGAGGAGGACCCCCGGGACCAGGAGGAGGAGGACCCCCGGGACCAGGAGGAGGAGGACCCCCGGGACCAGGAGGAGGAGGACCCCCGGGACCAGGAGGAGGAGGACCACAGGGACCAGGAGGAGAAGGACCACAGGGACCAGGAGGAGAAGGACCACAGGGACCAGGAGGAGAAGGACCACAGGGACCAGGAGGAGAAGGACCACAGGGACCAGGAGGAGAAGGACCACAGGAACCAGGAGAATCACATGGCCGGAGTCTGTCCTGGAGATGAGGATTTCTACCTCTAGTCTGAACTCTATATAGAAACATAGAAGATGACGGCAGGAGAATCACATGGCCGGAGTCTGTCCTGGAGACGAGGATTTCTACCACTAGTCTGACATCTATATAGAAACATAGAAGATGACGGCAGGAGGAGAATCACATGGCCGGAGACTGTCCTGGAGATGTGGATTTCTACCACTAGTCTGACCTCTATATAGAAACATAGAAGATGACGGCAGGAACCAGGAGAATCACATGGCCGGAGTCTGTCCTGGAGAGGAGGATTTCTACCTCTAGTCTGACATCTATATAGAAACATAGAAGATGACGGCAGGAGGAGAATCACATGGCCGGAGTCTGTCCTGGAGACGAGGATTTCTACCACTAGTCTGACCTCTATATAGAAACATAGAAGATGCCGGCAGGAACCAGGAGAATCACATGGCCGGAGTCTGTCCTGGAGAGGAGGATTTCTACCACTAGTCTGACATCTATATAGAAACATAGAAGATGACGGCAGGAGAATCACATGGCTGGAGTCTGTCCTGGAGACGAGGATTTCTACCACTAGTCTGACATCTATATAGAAACATAGAAGATGATGTCCGGAGGAGAATCACATGGCTGGAGTCTGTCCTGGAGATGAGAATTTCTACCACTAGTCTGACCTCTATATAGAAACATAGAAGATGACGGGAGGAGGAGGATCACATGGCCGGAGTCTGTCCTGGAGATGAGGATTTCTACTACTAGTCTGACATCTGTATAGAAGATGACGGCAGGAGGAGAATCACATGGCTGGAGTCTGTCCTGGAGACGAGGATTTCTACCACTAGTCTGACCTCTATATAGAAACATAGAAGATGACGGCAGGAGGAGAATCACATGGCCGGAGTCTGTCCTGGAGACGAAGATTTCTACCACTAGTCTGACCTCTATATAGAAACATAGAAGATGACGGCAGGAGGAGAATCACATGGCTGGAGTCTGTCCTGGAGACGAAGATTTCTACCACTAGTCTGACCTCTATATAGAAACATAGAAGATGGCGGCAGGAGGAGAATCACATGTCCGGAGTCTGTCCTGGAGACGAGGATTTCTACCACTAGTCTGACATCTATATAGAAACATAGAAGATGCCGGCAGGAACCAGGAGAATCACATGGCCGGAGTCTGTCCTGGAGAGGAGGATTTCTACCACTAGTCTGATCTCTATATAGAAACATAGAAGATGACTGCAGGAGGAGAATCACATGGCCGGAGTCTGTCCTGGAGACGAGGATTTCTACCACTAGTCTGACCTCTATATAGAAACATAGAAGATGCCGGCAGGAACCAGGAGAATCACATGGCCGGAGTCTGTCCTGGAGACGAGGATTTCTACCACTAGTCTGACATCTATATAGAAACATAGAAGATGACGGCAGGAAGAGAATCACATGGCTGGAGTCTGTCCTGGAGATGAGGATTTCTACCACTAGTCTGACATCTATATAGAAACATAGAAGATGACGGCAGGAACCAGGAGAATCACATGTCCGGAGTCTGTCCTGGAGATGAGAATTTCTACCACTAGTCTGACCTCTATATAGAAACATAGAAGATGACGGCAGGAGGAGAATCACATGGCCGGAGTCTGTCCTGGAGAGGAGGATTTCTACCACTAGTCTGACATCTATATAGAAACATAGAAAATGGCGGCAGGAGGAGAATCACATGGCCGGAGTCTGTCCTGGAGATGAGGATTTCTACCACTAGTCTGACATCTATATAGAAACATAGAAGATGACGGCAGGAGGAGGATCACATGGCCGGAGTCTGTCCTGGAGATGAGGATTTCTACTACTAGTCTGACATCTGTATAGAAGATGACGGCAGGAGGAGAATCACATGACCGGAGCCTGTCCTAGAGGCGAGGATTTCTACCACTAGTCTGACCTCTATATAGAAACATAGAAGATGACGGCAGGAGGAGAATCACATGGCCGGAGTCTGTCCTGGAGACGAGGATTTCTACCACTAGTCTGACCTCTATATAGAAACATAGAAGATTACGGCAGGAGGAGAATCACATGGCCGGAGTCTGTCCTGGAGATGTGGATTTCTACCACTAGTCTGACATCTATATAGAAACATAGAAGATGACGGCAGGAGGAGAATCACATGGCCGGAGTCTGTCCTGGAGACGAGGATTTCTACCACTAGTCTGACCTCTATATAGAAACATAGAAGATGGCGGCAGGAGGAGAATCACATGGCTGGAGTCTGTCCTGGGGATGAGGCTTTCTACCACTAGTCTGACCTCTATATAGAAACATAGAAGATGACGGCAGGAGGAGAATCACATGGCCGGAGTCTGTCCTGGAGACGAGGATTTCTACCACTAGTCTGACATCTATATAGAAACATAGAAGATGACGGCAGGAGGAGAATCACATGGCCGGAGTCTGTCCTGGAGAAGAGGATTTCTACCACTAGTCTGACATCTATATAGACACATAGAAGATGGCGGCAGGAGGAGAATCACATGGCTGGAGTCTGTCCTGGGGATGAGGCTTTCTACCACTAGTCTGACCTCTATATAGAAACATAGAAGATGACGGCAGGAGGAGAATCACATGGCTGGAGTCTGTCCTGGAGATGAGGATTTCTACCACTAGTCCGACCTCTATATAGAAACATAGAAGATGACGGCAGGAGGAGAATCACATGACCGGAGCCTGTCCTGGAGATGAGGATTTCTACCACTAGTCCGACCTCTATATAGAAACATAGAAGATGATGGCAGGAGGAGAATCACATGGTCCATCTAGTTTACATTTATATTATTTCCTTCTTATATCTCTGAGGATAGATCTAGGATTACACCGGGCGGGTTTACATTTATGATTTTCCCCCACATTAATGTCAGATTGTGCCCTTGTGTTGTAGTTTCTTTCCTCCTGTAATATATAAAGTTTTCCATCATGTCCCATTTTTCTTTGTTAAACAAAAGAAGTTCTTTAAGTATCTCTCTCTCTCCATACACAGGATTACACAATAGTGAAGAAGACATCGGGGGACTGTGTGGCCCCCAGCAGTTATGAGTCAGGAGGATGGAGCCGGAGCCCCATCATAGAGGCCCCTCCTCACTCCAGGATACATGAGAAGAACAATAAGCAGAAGATCCTAGAACTTCTCCACAAGATGACTGAGCTGCTGACTGGAGAGGTGACACTGCTGGGAATGCTGGGAAATTATACAGTATCCGCACTGGAGGAGTCTGGGTAATGACTCATTGTGTATGTCAGGTTCCTATAAGGTGTCAGGATGTTGCTGTCTATTTCTCCATGGAGGAGTGGGAGTATGTAGAAGGAAACAAGGATCTGTACAAGGAGGTCATGATGGAGGACCACCGGCCGCACACATCACAAGGTAAAACGATATATATATTTATTTTAACCCGTTAAATAATACCTTTCATTTCAGGTGACTTTACAGAATAATCTACTATGTGTGGTTGTACATGAGTAATCATCAGTTTTCCCTCTCTAATCTCTATTTCTAATTGTCATTTGTCCCTGAACTCCAGAGGGAGCGTTTACGAGCTACTATGATGTCTCCCTTACACAGCAATTACAGGGAAGGGGAGATCCTACTCCTATATCTCAACAGCACACCCTCCGAAGCAAAAGCAGCGTGGAGGATATTATGTAGCAGTAAAGAGCAGTGTAGCTGTGTCTCCCAGCACTGGGGTGATAGAGCAGTTACTGGAAGCATCATGGAGGACATTCTACAGCAGTGATGAGCAGTGTTTCTGTTACTCCCAGCACTGGGTGAGAGCACTTACTGGAAGCAGCATGGATGACGACATACAGCAGTGATGAGCAGTGTAGCTGTGACTCCCAGTACTGGGGTGAGAGAGGACATTATACAGCAGTGATGAGCCATGTAGCACTGGGGTGAGAGAGAGCACTTACTGGAGGCCGCATGGAGGATATTATACAGCAGTGATGAACAGTGTAGCTGTGACTCCAAGCACTGGGGTGAGAGAGAACACTTACTAGAAGCAGCATGGAGGACATTATACAGCAGTGATGAGCAGGGTAGCTGTGACTCCCAGCGTTGGGGTGAGAGAGCATTTATTGGAAGCAGCATGGAGGACATTATACAGCAGTGATGAGCAGTGTAGCTGTGACTCCCAGCACTGGGGTGAGAGAGAGCACTTACTGGAAGCAGCATGGAGGACATTATACAGCAGTGATGAGCAGTGTAGCTGTGACTCCCAGCACTGGGGTGAGAGAGAGCACTTACTGGAAGCAGCATGGAGGACATTATAAAGCAGTGATGAGCAGTGTAGCTATGACTCCCAGCACTGGAATGAGAGATCACTTACTGGAAGCAGCATGGAGGACATTATACAGCAGTGATGAGCAGTGTTTCTGTTACACCCAGCACTGGGTGAGAGCACTTACTGAAAGCAGCATGGATGACGACATACAGCAGTGATGAGCAGTGTAGCTGTGACTCCCAGTACTGGGGTGAGAGAGGACATTATACAGCAGTGATGAGCCATGTAGCACTGGGGTGAGAGAGAGCACTTACTGGAGGCAACATGGAGGACATTATACAGCAGTGTAGCTGTGACTCCCAGCACTGGGGTGAGAGAGAGAGCACTTACTGGAAGCAGCATGGAGGATATTATACAGCAGTTATAGCTGTGACTCCCAGCGTTGGGGTGAGAGAGAAGACTTACTGGAAGCAGCATGGAGGACATTATACAGCAGTAATGAGCAGTGTAGCTGTGACTCCAGCACTGGGGTGAGAGAGAAGACTTACTGGAAGCAGCATGGAGGACAGTATAAAGCAGTGATGAGCAGTGTAGCTGTGCCTCCCAGCACTGGGGTGAGAGAGAACACTTACTGGAAGCAGCATGGAGGACATTATACAGCAGTGTGTTCCAGCACTGGGGTTAGAGAGAATACTTACTGGAAGGAGAATACTTAATGGAGGACATTATACAGCAGTGAGGAGCAGTGTAGCTGTGACTTCCAGCAATGGGGTGAGAGAACACTTACTGGAAGCAGCATGGAGGACATTATACAGCAGTGATGAGCAGTGTACCTGTGACTCCCAGCACTGGGGTGAGAGAGAGCACTTACTGGAAGCAGCATGGAGGACATTATACAGCAGTGTAGCAGTGACTCCCAGCACTGGGGGAGAGAGAACACTTACTGGAAGCAACATGGAGGATATTATACAGCAGTGCTGAGCAGTGTTGCTGTGACTCCCAGCACTGGGGTGAGAGAGAACACTTACTGGAAGCAGCATGGAGGACATTATACAGCAGTGATGAGCAGTGTGTAGCTGTGTGTTCCAGCACTGGGGTTAGAGAGAATACTTACTGGAAGGAGAATACTTAATGGAGGACGTTATACAGCAGTGAGGAGCAGTGTAGCTGTGACTTCCAGCACTGGGGTGAGAGAGAACACTTACTGGAAGAAGCATGGAGGACATTATACAGCAGTGATGAGCAGTGTACCTGTGACTCCCAGCACTGGGGTGAGAGAGAACACTTACTGGAAGCAGCATGGAGGACATTATACAGCAGTGATGAGCAGTGTGTAGCTGTGTTTTCCAGCACTAGGGTTAGAGAGAATACTTACTGGAAGGAGAATACTTAATGGAGGACATTATACAGCAGTGATGAGCAGTGTAGCTGTGACACCCAGCACTGGGGTGAGAGAGAACACTAACTGGAAGCAGCGTGGAGGACATTATACAGCAGTGATGAGCAGTGTGTAGCTGTGTTTTCCAGCACTAGGGTTAGAGAGAATACTTACTGGAAGGAGAATACTTAATGGAGGACATTATACAGCAGTGATGAGCAGTGTAGCTGTGACACCCAGCACTGGGGTGAGAGAGAACACTTACTGGAAGCAGCGTGGAGGACATTATACAGCAGTGGTGAACAGTGTACCTGTGACTCCCAGCACTGGGTGAGAGAGAACACTTACTGGAAGCAGCATGGAGGACATTATACAGCAGTGATGAGCAGTGTACCTGTGACTCCCAGCACTGGGTGAGAGAGAACACTTACTGGAAGCAGCATGGAGTGTAGAGGAATACATCAGAAATGTTCTCCCACCCTCTTAACCATTACCCCGAACATTAAAAAGAAAACTTAAAAAAAAATATAAAACGCATAAATAAGCAAATAGGCCCAACATTTTCTATGATTTAAAAAAATTCTTATCCAGCCAATCAACCAGTTTTACTGGAGAATCAAAGAGTCAAGTTTTCCCTCCGTACCAACTGCACGACCGTGGATTGTTTGAAAATAACTTTGTGTCCTTGAAAGTTTCACTTATATTTTTCCTCTCACCCTAGGGGGGTCTCAATCTACACTACCGGTCAAAAGTTTAGGGTCACTTAGAAATTTCCTTATTTTTGAAAGAAAAGCCCAGTTTTTTTCAATGAAGATAACATTAAATTAATCAGAAATCCACTCTATACATTGTTAATGTGGTAAATGACTATTCTAGCTGCAAACGTCTGGTTTTTAATGCAATATCTACATAGGTGTACAGAGGCCCATTTCCAGCAACCATCGCTCCAGTGTTCTAATGGTACATTGTGTTTGCTAACTGTGTTAGAAGGCTAATGGATGATTAGAAAACACTAGAAAACTCCTGTGCAATTATGTACGCACCGCTGTAAACCGTACTGCTGTTTAGAGGAGCTATAAAACTGACCTTCCTTTGAGCTAGTTGAGAATCTGGAGCATTACATTTGTGGGTTCGATTAAACTCTCAAAATGGCTAGAAAAAGAGAGCTTTCATGTGAAACTCGACAGTCTATTCTTGTTCTTAGAAATGAAGGCTATTCCATGCGAGAAATTGCCAAGAAACTGAAGATTTCCTACAACGGTGTGTACTACTCCCTTCAGAGGACAGCACACACAGGCTCTAACCAGAGTAGAAAGAGAAGTGGGAGGCCCCGCTGCACAACTGAGCAACAAGACAAGTACATTAGAGTCTCTAGTGTGAGAAATAGACGCCTCACAGGTCCTCAACTGGCAGCTTCATTAAATAGTACCCGCAAAACGCCAGTGTCAATGTCAATAGTGAAGAGGCGACTCCGGGATGCTGGCCTTCAGGGCAGAGAGGCAAAGAAACAGCCATATCTGAGACTGGCTAATAAAAGGAAAAGATTAATATGGGCAAAAGCTCAGACATTGGACAGAGGAAGATTGGAAAAAAGTGTTATGGACAGACGAATGGAAGTTTGAGGTGTTTGAATCACACAGAAGAACATTTGTGAGACGCAGAACAACTGAAAAGATGCTGGAGGAGCGCCTGACGCCATCTGTCAAGCATGGTGGAGGTCATGTGATGGTCTGGGGTAAAGTGGGAGATTTGTACAAGGTAAAAGGGATTGTGAATAAGGAAAGCTATCACTCTGCAACGCCATGCCATACCCTGTGGACAGCGCTTGATTGGAGTCAATTTCATCCTACAACAGGACAATGACCCAAAGCACCTCCAAATGATGCAAGAACTATTTAGGGAAGAAGCCGGCAGCCGGTATTCTATCTGTAATGGAGTGGCCAGCGCCGTCACCAGATCTCAACCCCATAGAGCTGTTGTGGGAGGAGCTTGACCGTATGGTACGCAAGAAGTGCCCATCAAGCCAATCCAACTTGTGGGAGGGGCTTCTGGAAGCATGGGGGGAAATTTCTCACGATTACCTCAGCAAATTAACAGCTCGAATGCCAAAGGTCTGCAATGCTGGAATTGCTGCAAATGGAGCGACCAAAGCAAAGTCTGAAGGAGAAAATTATTATTTCAAATAAAAATCATTGTTTCTAACCTTGTCAATGTCTTGACTATATTTTCTAGTCGTTTTGCAACTCATTTGATAAATATAAGTGTGAGTTTTCATGGAAAACACAAAATTGTCTGGGTGACCCCAAACTTTTGAACGGTAGTGTGTATATACACAATAAAATTTATTTTATTATCACTAGTAAAATGATTGACACTGAGGGCAGATTTGTGTATTTATGCGGTTCCCTTTTTTTGTGACCAACATAATTGCTATTGTATTTCTACCCCTTTTTTTTTTTATCAAATCCTTATTTTTTTTTATTTTTTTTCTTGGCAATTTTTTATTAGAATATAAAACAGCATATAAGACATCGTACGATTATTCAAAACTTTGCACGCAGTGCAATAAATTCAAGCTGCACAAATTTACAGGTACATAAAAGGTAGGAGGTATTCTCCCAAACATCCAAAAAACTAAGAAAAGAGGAAATAATAACATCCAATGGCAAATAACAGCACAATATCCATATTCGAAGGTAGTGCAATATGTAGGGAAACCAGTCCCAAAAAACAAGTAAGAATGACAATTCTTAAGTGTTCATTTCAACACAAAGTGACACAAACACAAGACAACAGAAGGAAGCACAAACAGAAGCACACAGAATTGGCGATAGCAACGTTCAAAAGAGGCCATCCAACCAGAGAGGCAAATCAGCACCACCCCGACATACCGACCAGACTGACCAATTTTGAACAAAGATTTCAGATTTACCCTGATCAGCAGACATCAACTCCTCCGTCCTCATAATCCCGTTCATTTCAGTTACCCATTCATGCAAAGAAGGAACATGAATGGACTTCCAGTGACGTAGTAGGATAGTTCGAGCTGCAGCCAGGAAATGCCGAAAGATACGCTTTTTGAGGTGTGGGAGTGATCCAGGAACTATGGAAAGCAAGCCGATAGAAGGAGATGTAGGAACTTCAATGTCAAAAAGCTTGTTTCCGAGGTCAAAAAATGTTTCCCAAAAGGGACGGAGCTTGGGGCAATCCCTCTAAATGTGCAACATGGTTCCAGGAGCCTCCCCACACCTCCAACAATCAGCAGGCACATCAGGAAATATCCTATGCAGAAAGGAAGGACAACGGTACCATCTGGTAAAGATTTTATAATTTTTCTCCTGAGCAAAACAAGAAATCGGCAATTTGTGAGCCAAGAAAAAGGAAGTCCCCCAATCTTCTTCAGAGTGTCAAACCCCCATTTCCTCATCTCAGGCTGTAGTGAACACCAACTGAGAAGAAGAATAGCTAGGGTGAAGAATCCCATGCAGATAGGACAGCATGTGAGAAGGAGCAGAAGTCAAGGACAGAAAGTTCTAAAGGAGTCTTCTCCTGAAGCACCGCAAAACAATCACTAATGGAGGAGCGATACAACGGCAGCCGGAAATAAGACCACCATATTGATTGTCTCCCCGGGCAAGCCTCAGAGACAGCAGCAAGTGACAAAATAGCACCATCGGGCGTAAGGGTCTGAGCTAAGTATCCGCCGTCCTGTCTCCCCCAACATAGGAATGTGTCCACACCCACCGCTAGAGGGAAGGAAGGGTTATCAAAAAGAGGGGTCAGAGGACCCGGATGGTGAGCAAGGTCCAGGGTACCAATGATCCGCTCCCAGACTACAAGAAACAGACGTGTGAGGAAAGGCAGAGAAGATGTTGGTCGCTGGGGACCAATCAACCAAGGCAGAGAGGACAATGCAAGAGAGGACATACCTTTCTCAATTCGCACCCATTGCCTATCCGCAGCCGAGCGGTACCATTCCACCAATCTCATGAGGATTGCAGCTTGATGGTAACGTTTACAGTACAGTAAACCCGCTCCCCCCTCGACTTTGGGCCTACTGAGGACAGAAAATCGAATCCGAGGCTTAGAAGAGCCCCACACAAATTTGGTTATGGCCCTATGCAAGGTCTTGAAGAAGGCCGCAGGAACCACAATAGGGACAGTCTGAAACATATACAGAAATTTTGGCAATGTATCCATTTTAACAGCGTTAATACGCCCGAACCACGACATGCGTCTACCCCCATACGCCTCCAACTCTCGCAATGTACGCTGTAGGATAGGTGTGTAGTTCATGGTAAACAGGTCAGACAAATGTGTGGGGATATATATCCCCAAGTATTTTAAAGATGCAGATTGCCACTTCAACAGAAAAACCCTAGCGAGATGAGTGTCCAGAGATACATTCAACTCCTCCGATTTAGAATAATTGACCTTAAAATGACTCAAGTGACCAAATCGCTCAAACTCCCCAGTCAAAGGCGGCAAAGAAATCATGGGATTTGTAAGGTACACGAGAAGATCATCGGCATACAGTACTAACTTGTGATGCTGAGCATCAACACAAATGCTATTAATGCTAGGGTTCCGCATTGCCACATCCAGGTGTTCCATGACCAAAACCTATAACAGAGGCGAAAGTGGACACCCCTGTCTCGTCCCATTTGTAATAGGCAAGGAGTCAGACAAAAGACCATTCACTCGTACCCGAGCTGAAGGCCTGTGGTATTGCGCCATAATCCTATCTACCATTGTAGAGCCAAGTCCGACCGGAGTCAAGACACTGCGGAGAAACACCCAGTGTACCCTATCAAAAGCCTTTTCGGCATCAACAGAAAGTAAACACATCGATATCTTGCGTGTCTTGCAATATGATGTTAAAAGAAGGGTCTTGTTGGTATTATCCCGGGCTTCTCTACCACGCATAAACCCCACCTGATCATTCGTGACCAAGTCAGGCAATATCGGAGAGAGGCGAGAGGCAATCAATTGCGCAAAGATTTTCACATCTACATTAATCAATGAAATGGGCCTAAAATTTGCACATGTCGTTGGGTCCCTACCCAGTTTTGGCAGAAGGGTAATATGAGCCTCGAGAGACTGAGGCACAAAGGGACAAGAGGAAGACATGAAGTTAAAGACTTTTGTCAAAAAAGGAGCGAGTTGATCCTTAAATGTCTTCTAAAATCTATTGTTAAACCCATCAAGTCCTGGACTTTTGCCCAGAGGAGAGTCCCCAATTGCCCGCAACACTTCCGAATCCAAAAAATGTTCCTCAAGTCCCAAGGCGTCCCCAGCCCCCAAAGACGGCAAGGCAGTGTCCTGTACATAATAATCCATTTTTTCACGCAGCACATCAGCTTGCATATTATGAAAGAGACCTTATTATACAAGGTAGAGTAATAATGTCTGTAACATTCAGTGATAACGACCGGGTCATAAATCTCACCGCCAGTGGGAGACGTAATTTTAGGAACATACGATGCTTGTGTACGGGGATGTAAAATCCTTGCCAAGGACCTGCCACATTTATCTGCAAATTCGTACGAGTGTTTGCGTATCCGATCCCGAAATCTAGCATGCGATTGGTCTAGCAGAGAACGCAAGAATTGTCGCATTGTAGTAAGCTCAGAAAAAACCTGTGAAGGCGCGCGCTTATGACTGGATTCAAACCAGACTACTATAGTGATTTATATAATTTGAAGGAAGATCCTTCTCTTCCACAAGTAACTTTAGAAAAGGCTCGGGAATTTTTGTCAGCCCTGAACTTACCAAAACTATCTGATCAGCAATTGAACTGCCTAAACGACCCTATTTCAGAGCAGGAAGTCAGGAAACTTATTAGGTACTCGAAACAAAATAAGATCCCAGGCCCAGATGGTCTTCCCAATGAGTATTATAAAACTTTTATTAATGTTCTGTCCCCGTACTTTATGGGTTTGGTAAATAATATGCACGTAATGGCTCTCCTCCCGCGGAAATGTTGAAAGCCATAATTGTTACTATCCCTAAACCTGGTAAACCCCCTGATTCTCCGGCTAATTTTAGGCCGATTTCACTGTTAAATAATGATCTAAAACTCTTTGCTAAATTACTGGCTTCGAGACTTAACGGGTGCCTAACTTCTCTGATTGCTTCAGACCAAGTGGGCTTTATTACAGGCCGTCAGGCCAGAGACGGAACTAGGAGGAGTCTTGATCTAATTCAAATTGCGCATTCCCTGAGGGTCCCTGCGGTGCTGATTTCATTGGATGCGGAAAAAGCCTTTGACAGGGTTAATTGGCATTTTCTAGAAGCGCTCCTGGACAAATTGGGTTTTCAAGCCTTTATTAAGGATGCAATCCTTTCTTTATATACCTCCCCATCGGCCCAGATCTTTACGTCTGTTTTCTTTTCAAAACATATTCAAATCAGTAATGGCACTCGTCAAGGGTGTCCGTTGTCCCCCTTAATTTTTACCCTATGCATGGAACCATTTGCTGAACTTATACGTAGTTCCCTTGATATCCAGGGCCTTCAGGTCGGCCCTATTGAGCACAAAATCGGGTTGTATGCGGATGACGTCCTGTTATTTTGTAAATCGCCTCTAACAACGATTCCCGCAATTCTTAAAGTTATAAAATCCAATTCAGCAGTCTCCTTTTATAAATTGAATGTTGCTAAATCCTCCATGATGCCTATTCATATTTCCCCACAAATGAGAGCGTCTATCTCTAAATTTAAATTTACTTGGGCGGAATCGGGTCTGAAATATCTGGGGATTACGCTCACTCCCAACCCTTCTCAGGTAATTATTTAATTAAACCAAAGAAGAAATCTTGATATAATAATATTTAATCAAAATAATTTTATTTAATCAAAACAAATAATTTAATACACATAAATACAAGATTAAATAAAGATACAAAAATTAAACCCCCCTCCCAAGTATATACTATAGACAATTAAAATAACATAAAATATATGCCAGGTGTATAATAATGGATAAAGAAGGTAAATATGGTAAATGTAATGGTATCAAGTCCTCATGCAGAAAAGCATAAACCCTTAAGGAAGGATAAAAAAGCACTGTATGTCTATGTGCACGAACTGCATCAGAGCACCAGAGAGCTGATATGAATAATGCTGTAATCACAAGTCGCTCCAGTGCCAATGATGCACTGATGTGAGTAAAGAGACAAGCACTGAAACAAGAAGGGAAGAAATATCGACTACAATGAGTGGACTATACCTGCAGAGGACTCAGGACTCAGGTAATCCCTACTAATTTTTCTTCTCTTATTGGGGCTCTTAAACAGGATTGTATACAATTTGAAAATCTTCATCTTTCATGGTTCGCTAGAATTCAATTAGTTAAGATGTTTTTGCTCCCCAAATTTTTATATCTATGCAGAACTATTCCATATATCCTTCCAGGTTTTATTACAGCACCACTCCAATCCTTATTTCTTAATTTTATTTGGCATAAGAAGAGAGCTAGAGTAGCTAAGAATCTCCTTTATCGCAAAATAAAAAATGGAGGGATGGGTGTACCAAATGTTGTAGCCTATAACGTAGCGGCTATTGCAGACCAACTATATCCCTTTTGGAATGATACGACCCCCTTTCTGTGGGCTGTCTTAGAAGAGAATAGTCACCCTAACGTTTCATTTAAATCTACTCTTATAGCGACTTTATTAGGAGCTAAGGTACCAAAATTTACTTTGACTTCTATGACCGATTCTTTACAGGTGCGGGTACGATATGTTTGCAAAAATAAGTGGGTTCATGTGTCGAAAGATTGTATTCCGCTTTCTGTTCTTTATTCCTCATATTTCCATGTCTCCTTGGGTTGCCAGGGTATGAAGGTTATTTCTGATTTTTATGACACTTTTCAGACGTTTGAAGACTTACAGAAGGTTTTATCAACTCTCCCATAACTTTTTCTACCAATATCTGCAAATCAGACATTGTATCCAATCCATGAAACTTCCCCAATCACCTACTAATCTCACTTCATTCCACAAATTCTTAAATAAAGGGCAGGGATATTCAAAGGGTTTACCACAGTTTTATGATTTGATCCTTGCTCTGGATAATAAGGGTAAAACAAGTTACATGTTAAAATGGGAGAGGAAACTGGGTTCAGTTTTTCCTGAAGATACCTGGATTAAAGCTTCAAATTGGGCCGCAAAACACTCTAAATGTGTAAACCATACTGAATTAATGCGGAAAATTCACCTGCGATGGTATTTAACACCTTCTGGACTAGCGCATATCATCACGGGTTCTTCTAAACTTTGTTGGAGAGGTTGTGGACAGATAGGATCCCCTTTACATATGTGTTGGTCGTGTCCATCAGTGTCTGGCCTTTGGATTCGAGTATTTGCACTTTTTCAGAATTCGTACAGGTTCCCGTGTTGATATCCCCTGCTATAGCAATTTTAGATATTAATCTGGAGGAAATAGATCCGCTAGATAGATTACTTATTCACCATATTCTTATAGCCACTAGAATGGCCATCGCACAATCTTGGAAAGCTCAGATTTCCCCATCTATTCAGGAGGTCATTAGAAGAGTTAATAGCCAATGTTATCATGAAACTTATTTAGTTTCTGATTTAGTTCTTCATGGTCGGAATGTGAGGAGATGGAATTCTTGGACTCGTTCAAAATACTATATTTAATTATGATCTTAAATGGCTAATTTGAGATGTGTTTTACTTGTATGGAGTGTCATTCTAATACGAACAGTATTGTGTCTGTTACTTATGTGTATTTTTGTTTGGTTGTAATGTATAAAAATCTTTCAATAAAAATTGAAGATTTAAAAAAAAAAAAAATGACTGGATTCCAACTCCAGTATCCGCGCAAGGAGCCGTGCAATAGCTACCCCTTTTTCTCTCTTCAATCGAGCCCCGTGCTGAATTAGAACACCTCTAACCACGCACTTCAATGCCTCCCACTGTAGTGGTAACGAAGTATTCATGAGCATGCACAGCGAAGAAAGTGCCAAGCGTATCCTTAAGAGCTGACATACACACCGCGTCCCGCAAGAGATTGTCATTAATTTTCCAAGACTGAAAATTAGGCACCGAATCAGGGAAGGTAAGGGACAAAAAAAACAGAGCATGATCTGACCAAAACATGGGACCCACCTCAGAAGTAGGGTGCCAGGTAAGCAAGTGGTGGCTAACGGGAAAGGCATCTAAGAGACTGTACATATTGTTTAATGGAGAGAAATAAGTATATTCTTGTACCTGAGGATGAAGAATCCTCCACACATCAACTGCATGGAGTGCATCATAGTCTTCAAGGCCGCCAGTTGTGTCTTGGGAACAGCAGACCTGCCCGAGGATGTATTAAGCCTGGATCAAATGTCAAATTGAAGTCACCTCCCACAATTAAAACAGCCTCTGAAAACTCCTCTAATTTCCTCAGAAATACTCGGCACACGCGAGCCTGATCCTGATTGGGAAGGTAGAAGTTAGCCAAAGTGAAAATCTTATTCCTAACGGACCACTTAAGAAAGACAAACCGACCACCCGGGTCAATCATGACATCTATGGTCTTATGAGAAAGCGATTTGTCGATACAAATACTCGCCCCTTTGGACTTGGATTCCGGGTTGGCACTGTGGAACCAAGCCGGATAATAGCGATTAGTAAACTGTGCGGCCCACCTGAAAATGAGTTTCTTGTAGGAACAATATATGCACCCGCTCTTTGTCATGTTCTACAGTACCTATGAGCGTTTTTCAGGGACATTAAACCCTCTAACATTAAAGGTACATACTTACTACTGTGCCATCTCCACGGTGCTCAGGATAATCAAGCCAATACTATGTACTAAAGCAGCAAAGACCAGACAAACAAGGAAGGGATAACACGACAACAAAAACAAACAAGACGGGTGAAACGATCACCCACTCCCTGATCTAATCAAGGAGAAACAATCCAATAGACAATATACACCGGATAGGACCAGTGAGTCCCTAAGAGGAGAAGTGTCAGGACAAGGTCTAGCCAGCGCCCCGCACCCCCCAACCCATCAATAAACTAAAACAGCTGAATATACATAGAAATGAAGGAAAAAGGGAAAGGTAACCAAGTTATGTGAAGTTAGATGAAAAGACAAATGACAAAAAGCATACGGCATTAGGCATATGGCATGGTCAGGAACAGAAAGAAACCCCAATAAAGAACCACCCTAAATACATTCATTGACAACATAAATGTACATTTAGGAAAATAAAGTAAAGAAATAAACATTCACGTGGAATTAATTCCTACAGCCCACCAGGGGCAATCGACCAACAGCAAATGGCCAATATTCCAGGAAGGAGTATCCAGCTAGAATAAAAGGAAAATAAGCAGGCGACAATCCTTTTTTATTTATTTTTTTCAAAAATAAGCAACTTCCAGTTGTCTGTGATGATATTGATAAGATTGTACATAAGTGTTCGAAAACCACTGTGAAGTTGAAAGATGTCTTTCCGTAGTTCCAGAATATGCAGTACAGTCGAAATAGCACAAAATCGTACAATAGATAAAAAGGCAGAGAGCCGAATAATGCAAAACAATTTAAACCAACAGGGTGCGACCGTATGAGCTATTACACATTGTCCTACATTTACAATATCTTCAGATATATTTAGCAGTAATGGCAGAAAGTGGCTGTGAGCAATAACCACCTATTATGAACATCACCGTCCGAGTTAGCCAGGACCCAAAGCTCCAGAATATAGTCATGAAGGCGTGGCCGATACCCAAGCTATACATTGAGACCATTGAACTACGAATTTTTCGTGAGTCCTTGATTCCCAGCTGGAAAGTTCCTCCTGTCGGAATATTTGTTTCACTTTCTCTTTCCACATTTGTAATGTAGGAAGTTCTTTGTTAAAGAGGCTGTCACCAGATTTTGCAATCCCTATCTGCTATTGCAGCAGATCGGCGCTGCAATGTAGATTACAGTAACGTTTTTATTTTTAAAAAACGAGAACACGGCTGTGTCTGCACTGCCAGAAGCTGGGCGTTCTGAAGAGAAGTGGATGATACTTCTCGTCAGAACGCCCAGCTAGTAAAAGTAGTAAAAACGCCCCGATGTACGCACATAATACACGCCCACTTGAACTTTTACTTTAAACACGCCCACTTGGACTTTTGCAAGCCTCATTTGCATAAATACAAAAATGGTCATAACTTGGCCAAAAATGCTCGTTTTTTAAAAATAAAAACGTTCCTGTAATCTACATTGCAGCGCCTATCTGCTGCAATAGCAGATAGGGGTTGCAAAATCTGGTGACAGAGCCTCTTTAAGCCAAAGAAGCGGCATAAGCAGTTTGTCTGCCGTTATTACATGTGCTGGGAGACCATGCTTAGATAAGGGGCAGTCTGGACTGGGTAAGTTTAGCAAGACCAATGAAGGGGTAAGGATAATGGATGAAGAACAGATTAGGTTGATTTAAGGTTGTCTTGGAGGTCCAAAAAGCAGAGATTGGTGGGGCATTCCCACCATCTATGGACCACACCTCCAGCAAGTATTCAGAGCACCTGGGAACATTTTAGATACCACATCTGGACTTCGGTGCCATCTAGTCAACACCTTTTATAAGAATTTTCCTGGGCTTTAACGCCATGTAAAAAAACATGTGAATGGGACGGAATCCGTTGAACTTCTTTGGTAGAGAAGGTCATTTTTAAAAAAAATTCCCATGCCTCCAGAAAGGTAGGTTTAGCAGAGTTCTGACCTAATACGTTTTTTATATAACATGGATAGGAGATGTTTCGGATGATTGTGCATACGTAAAAGAGATTCATACCAGGATAGATCTCATTTTAATTTATAATTTTGCAGGAATCTTCCACAACTTTTTTGTGTGTGTGTTGTTCAGACTACCATTTATGCTTCGAGAAGGAAGGGAAAATTGTCTTGTGTTTAGGAGTCTGCTAGTCTACATGACCTGCTACATGAAGGTCACCTATTAAGCATGGAGTAATAGAATTCCATAACCCTAGAGGGTCGTCATATTGACTGTCTAAGAGGTAGGGTATAAGGTTTGCAGGAGCAGCCGGTGAGGGAAATTGTATTGGCTCTAAGTGGGCTTGGGTGAAGGACTAACTGTGTAACAGTTCTTTTAAAAAAGGGTCCTTAATTCCTGTGTGACCCGTATGTTGCGGTGAACCCCAGACAAGAGCTAGGACTGAGGGTGTAAAGGTGCATGTGGCGATCAACCTAGCATGTTTTGGGGAGTTATTTGAAAGGAATTCTATTAGTGTGCGGAGCTGAGCTGCATGGTAGTACGTAACAACATCAGGCAAACCAAAACCTACCCCCTCCTTCGGCAATGACAGCTGTCTGTAAGATAAACTTTCTAGAATATTTCCAAATGAATTGAGAAAACCTACGCCTTATTTGGGTGCAGTATGATGTGGGGAGAAACACTGGTGCAGTCTGGAGTAGATAAAGAAACCTGGTCATTTATATAGGATTTGATGAGGTTTTTGCGACCCATTGCCTGGAAGGGGTTAAGACTGATATTGACGATATGCGCTACATATGTTTTGTGAGGGGGTTTTATACTAATAATTGGGATTACTCATTTTCTGAACTTCATACATTTTTTGACACTATTATATTTCCTGTTCTATCATCCGCAGACAGACTAAAGTCATCAAGGCAATCAATGATTTACCTGGTTCTAAAGCAGATGGACCGGATGGTCTTCCCATTGACCTCTATATATCATTCAAGATGGCGACCAATTATTTTTTTGATGCATTCAATAGTGAGATGTTGCCCCCCCCCATAAATATACGAGGTGATAATTACCTTATTGCTAAAGGGGGGGGGCATAAGTCCTTGGTCGAATCTTCTCAACCAATTTCTGATGCTAAAATATTGTCTAAGATTTAGGCAAATCGCCTGGTCTGGATTGTTGATACATGAGAATCAATCCGGCTTTATGCCTGGTGGAAGAACGTCTGTTATTTTTAGCAAAGTTCTGCGTATTAAGGACGGGCATTGTTCGTTAATTTCATTCAATGCAGTCAAAGCCTTTGACCGCGTTGAGTGGGAGTTTGTTCAAGGTTTTGACTCTGTTTGGCTTTGGCCTATGCTTTATTAAATGAATTAGGATTTTGTATGAAAATGCATTAGCATGTGTCTCTGTGAATGGGCCCAGGTCTTTTTTTTGTCTACAGAGGAGAACGAGCCAGGGATGATGTTGCGGGGTGAATAGTGAATTAGCTTGTCTGTGTATGTGGATCTCTCTGCTCTTTCACCTGCTGGCCAGCAAACCTTTGTCTCTGTCCAGTATTATTTCTACAGATAAACTGATTCAGCATTCCCCACTAACACACAGCATTACCTGCATGTGACTAAACTAAATAGGAAGCACTTGATTAATGCCAGGTGAGGCAGAGCTACAGCCACACAAAGTATATGGAGCTTTCTTTTGTATGATTTGGTTATGTGTATAGAGATTGTAAGCTCCTGTTCATTTTAAAAGGTGACAGGAAGTGTGGAACATGTATAATATGTGTTTAAAATATAAACACAAATATGTGTGTGTGTGTCCCTTTAAGACTGTAGAATTCTGGGAAATAGAATATTGTGTATTTAAGTGCACCCAAAGGAGGGTGGGACAGGTTCAGAGCATATGAGCTGAGGATTGGGGTGCTGCTCGATATGAAGGCAGCTGCAATTCAACCCAATTTACCTGCTTTTTGTTGTTACATTTATTTTGTATTTGTTCCAAATAAATACATTGATAAAGCATTGTTTGCCAAATCCTGAGTGAGGACTGTTTATGACGGCAAGAATACCCACACCCCAACAGATCCACTCTCTACTCTTTTTTGCTTAATCTAATCATTTATTCCTTAGCTCTTTTATCAGGCAGGATTCTTGCATATCTGGTTTTGGATGGGAAGGTTTTTCTAAAAAAAAATGGTTCTACTCTGATGACCTGCTCCTCTTCATGGCAGATACTTCTAGATCTTAAGGGTATGTTCACACGAGGGCGTCCGTTACGGCTGAAATTACGGGGATGTTTCAGCCTGAAAACATCCCCGTAATTTCAGCCGTACCGGCATGTGCAGACGCTTGAACGCCGCGTCAATTACGGCCGTAATTAGCGCTGCTATTCATTGGAGTCAATGAATAACGGCTCTAATTACGGCCAAAGAAGTGACAGGTCACTTCTTTGACGCGGGCGTCTATTTACGCGCCGTCATTTGACAGCGGCGCGTAAATATACGCCTCGTGTGAACAGACAAACGTCTGCCCATTGCTTTCAATGGGCAGATGTTTGTCAGCGCTATTGAGGCGCTATTTTCGGGCGTAATTCGGGGCAAAAACGCCCGATTTAAGTCCGTAAATAGGCCGTGTGCACATACCCTTAGAAGTACTTTTGGTTACCTAAACGACTGTCTTAAATGCCAGATTCTGCCCCTAGCACACTGTAAATGACAAAGGGCCTTGGGAGAACTTTCGATACCCTAATGGAATGATCCTCCAAGAATGGTAGTAGACACAACCCATAATCCGTCTCATAGAATATCCCAACTCTATATAATACATGTGCGGTATTATTCACCGAAAAGGATGTTCAGATTTACAGTTAGAGTAGACTCTTGCTGTAAGAGATACAGAGACCCCCATGTCGACCTGGTCCATGTGATAGGGAGGGTTCACTCTGGAAGGAGATAAACCAATTGAATTCTGTAGAGGTGTTAATTTGTATAATTTTAATGGTTTCTCTTTTTATATGCAATTTCAAATAAAAAAATCACGGCTGGTGTGTTTTCAGCCTAATAAAAATGATTTCAATTTTGTCTACTTTGCGGTTAAAACATTTTTATGTTTTAATCCTTTTACAGGAAAGCCCAGTAAGAACTCTGAGGGAAACTTCATGCTATTGCTAAATTATAAAGTAGAAGAGGAAGATCTCATGCAGCAGTCTTCAGGAGAAAACCCCATGCCCTTTAATGTACATCCTGGACTTCACAGTACAGATTTATCATATAATCCCCCTAATCATGAGGAACCTTCTCCTGACCAAACACAGATTGTTACCACAAGTACGGATCCAAACAGGATTCAGAGGTTTCAATTTGGAAAACCGTTAATGAAAAGCTCAGGTCCTTTTACACACACAAAAATTCACACAGGCGAGAAGCCATACTCCTGTTCAGAATGTGGGAAATGTTTTACCTATAAATCACTCCTTGATCAACATGAAAGAAGTCACAAAGCAGAAAAGCCATACTCTTGTTTAGAATGTGGAAAATGCTTTACCCGTAAGTCATCTCTTCTTACACATGAGAAAAGTCACACAGGGGAGAAGCCATATTCATGTTTGGAATGTGGGAAAAGTTTTACAAATAAATCAAATCTTGTTGCACATGAGAGTATTCACACAGGAGAGAAACCATATTCATGTTTCGAATGTGGAAAATGCTTTACCCGTAAGTCACATCTTCTTACACATGAGAAAAGTCACACAGGGGAGAAGCCATATTCATGTTTGGAATGTGGGAAAAGTTTTACAAATAAATCAAATCTTGTTAAACATGAGAGAAGTCACACAGGAGAGAAACCATATTCATGTTTAGAATGTGGGAAATGCTTTACAAATAAATCAGATCTTGTTAAACATGAGAAAAGTCACACAGGGGAGAAGACATTTTTATGTTGTGAATGTGGGAAATGGTTTACAAATAAATCAAATCTTGTTGCACATGAGAGAATTCACACAGGGGAGAAGCCGTATTCATGTTCAGAATGTGGGAAATGTTTTACAAATAAATCAGATCTTGTTAGACATGACAGAAGTCACACAGGGGAGAAGCCATATTCATGTTCAGAATGTGGGAAATGCTTTGCAAATAGATCAGATCTTGTTAAACATAAAAGAATTCACACAGGAGAGAAGCCATTTCCATGTTCAGAATGTGGTAAATGTTTTATATCCAGCTCAAATCTTGTTATGCATAAGAGAAGTCACACGGGAGAGAAACCATATCCATGTTCAGAATGTGGGAAATGTTTTGTAGATAAATCATCTCTTGTTATACATGCGATAAGTCACACAGAGGAGAAGCCATTTTAATCTTTTATATGTGGAAAATATTTGACAATAAAATCTGATGTTCAAGATTTTACATAGAGACTAAACTATTTTCTTCTTTGAAATATTGGAAATGGAATAAGAGCAAAACATTTTTTTTAACACATCAGATCATTAACAGCCATTAAAGAGAGACTGTCACCAGGTTATTGCTGTCCTATCTGAGGGCAACATAAAGTACTGGCAGAGACCCTGATTCTAGCGCTGGATCACTTACTTTACAGTAATCAGCAGTTTTCATAACATCCCAGTTAATCTCCTGCAGCACATACAAATGATCTGTGGTTCCCTTGCAGTGCTTAAAGGGAACCTGTCACCAGCATTTCACCTATTGAACTTATCTCTCACTGGCCGCTGCTATCAAAAGTTCATTGCCGTTATCCCCTCTCCTAAACTCCGACTGTAAATAACGGTCTGCAAATGTTCCACGCTTTCTATCGTAATAATCCGGTGTCCCTTTGTGCGCACTCAAGAGGACATCAATACACAAGCACAGGATTGTGTGTGCTGGGGGAAGGCGAGGAGCTGTCAATCAAAAGTAAGGAGGTGGGGTAAACTCGGAAAGACTTGAAGAATGAAGATTTGACTCTTAATTGCTCATTAGCATATGGTGTGGGAACACTAAAAATCAATACTAAAGCTAAAGAGCTGACTAAGAAGACAATTATAGGTTATATAGAAATGATTTTTCACCCACTACCACCAGGTATTGCTGGTATAATAGGTGAAATGATGGGGATAGGTTCCCTTTAAAGAGAACCTTTCACCTCCCCATACATGTGCAGCTGAGTGCAGCATGTAATGGGGAGGGCTGCACAAACCCTGGGGCACTTCACTTTTTTTTCTACACTCCGTTATTTAGATATCGGTGCCGTTATATTTGGTGCCCGATATTTAAATAACCCCCTGAACTGTCAATGGGGTGTGTACTGGCAAGGGGACATGTTAGTATGGCTGTGACACTGAGGAGATGTTCTGCTCCTGCTTGTACTCTCAGTTGTCCACTGGGGGCGCATGGTAAGGTGAGCTTTATTCCATCTGTTCACTTGTTGTGCTACTGTGTGGTGGTGTCTGTTGCTGTGGTGCTGCACTTGTGGGGGGACGTGGCCCAGAGCCAAGGAGGCTTGGCTTGGCCTGATGGCATGGGTGCTTTTGGGCCTCTAGGTTGCTTGTTATTATGAGATATCAAAGGACATTAAAACAGGAGATATAAGAGGAGAGAACTACAACTCCCAGCATGTCCAGGCTGTTATTATGTGATATCAGAGAACATTACAGGAGGAGATATGAGAGAACTACAACTCCCAGCATGTTCAAACTGTTATTATGTGATATCAGAGGACATTACAGGAAAAGATATAAAAGGAGAGAACTACAACTCCCAGCATGTCCATGCTGTTATTATGTGATATCAGAGGACATTACAGGGAGGAGACATAAGAGGAGAGAACTACAACTCCCAGCATGTCCAGACTGTTATTATGTGATATCAGAGGACGTTACAGGAGGAGATATAAGAGGAGAGAACTACAACTCCCAGCATGGCCAGACTGTTATTATCTGATATCAGAGGACATTACAGGAGGAGATATAAGAGGAGAGAACTACAACTCCCAGCATGTCCAGACTGTTATTATGTGATATTAGAGGACATTACAGGAGGAGGTAAAACATGAGAACTACAACTCCCAGCATGTCCAGACTGTTATTATGGTATATCAGAGGACATTACCGGAGGAGATATAAGAGGAGAGAACTACAACTCCCAGCATGTCCAGACTGTTATTATGTGATATCAGAGGACATTACAGGAGGAGATATAAGAGGAGAGAACTACAACTCCCAGCATGTCCAGATTGTTATTATGTGATATCAGAGGAAATTACAGGAGGAGGTATAAGAGGAGAGAACTACAACTCCCAGCATGTCCAGTTTGTTATTATGTGATATCAGAGGACATTACAGGGGGAGATATGAGGAGAGAACTACAACTCCCAGCATGTCCAGGCTGTTATTATGTGATATCAGAGGACATTACAGGAGGAGATATAAGAGGAGAGGACTACAACTCCCAGCATGTCTAGACTGTTATTATGTGATATCAGAGGACATTACAGGAGGAGGTATAAGAGGAGAGAACTACAACTCCCAGCATGTCCAGACTGTTATTATGTGATATCAGAGGACATTACAGGAGGAGGTATAAGAGGAGAGAACTACAACTCCCAGCATGTCCAGACTGTTATTATGTGATATCAGGGGACATTACAGGAGGAGATATAAGAGGAGAGAACTACAACTCCCAGCATGTCCAGGCTGTTATTATGTGATATCAGAGGACATTACAGGAGGAGGTATAAGAGGAGAGAACTACAACTCCCAGCATGTCCAGACTGTTATTATGTGATATCAGGGGACATTACAGGAGGAGATATAAGAGGAGAGAACTACAACTCCCAGCATGGCCAGACTGTTACTATGTGATATCAGAGGACATTACAGGAGGAGGTATAAGAGAGGACTACAACCCCCAGCATGTCCAGACTGTTATTATGTGATATCAGGACATTACAGGGAGGAGATATAAGAGGAGAGAACTACAACTCCCAGCATGTCCAGACTGTTATTATGTCATATAAGAGGACATTACAGGAGGAGATATAAGAGGAGAGAACTACAACTCCCAGCATGTCCAGACTGTTATCATGTGATATCAGAGGACATTACAGGAGGAGATATGAGGAGAGAACTACAACTCCCAGCATGTCCAGACTGTTATTATGTGATATCAGAGGACATTACAGGAGGAGGTATAAGAGGAGAGAACTACAACTCCCAGCATTTCCAGACTGTTATTATGTGATATCAGAGGATATTACAGGGAGATATAAGAGGAGAGAACTACAACTCCCAGCATGACCAGACTGTTATTATGTGATATCAGAGGACATTACAGGAGGAGATATAAGAGGAGAGTACTACAACTCCCAGCATGGCCAGACTGTTATTATCTGATATCAGAGGACATTACAGGAGGAGATATAAGAGGAGAGTACTACAACTCCCAGCATGTCCAGACTGTTATGTGATATTAGAGGACATTACAGGAGGAGATATAAGAGAGGACTACAACTCCCAACATGTCCAGGATGTTATTATGTGATATCAGAGGACATTACAGGAGGAGATATAAGAGGAGAGAACTACAACTCCCAGCATGTCCAGACTGTTATTATGTGATATTAGAGGACATTACAGGAGGAGATATAAGAGGAGAGGACTACAACTCCCAGCATGTCCAGACTGTTATTATGTGATATCAGAGGACATTACAGGAGGAGATATAAGAGGAGAGAACTACAACTCCCAGCATGTCCAGGCTGTTATTATGTGATATCAGAGGACATTACAGGAGGAGATATGAGGAGAGAACTACAACTCCCAGCATGTCCAGACTGTTATTATGTGATATCAGAGGACATTACAGGAGGAGGTATAAGAGGAGAGAACTACGACTCCCAGCATTTCCAGACTGTTATTATGTGATATCAGAGGATATTACAGGGAGATATAAGAGGAGAGAACTACAACTCCCAGCATGTCCAGACTGTTATGTGATATCAGAGGACATTACAGGAGGGTATATAAGAGGAGAGAACTACAACTCCCAGCATGGCCAGACTGTTATTATCTGATATCAGAGGACATTACAGGAGGAGATATAAGAGGAGAGAACTACAACTCCCAGCATGTCCAGACTGTTATTATGTGATATTAGAGGACATTACAGGAGGAGGTAAAACATGAGAGAACTACAACTCCCAGCATGTCCAGACTGTTATTATGTGATATCAGAGGACATTACCGGAGGAGATATAAGAGGAGAGAACTACAACTCCCAGCATGTCCAGACTGTTATTATGTGATATCAGAGGACATTACAGGAGGAGGTAAAAGGGGAGAGAACTACAACTCCCAGCATGTCCAGACTGTTATTATGTGATATCAGAGGACATTACAGGAGGAGATATAAGAGGAGAGAACTACAACTCCCAGCATGTCCAGACTGTTATTATGTGATATCAGAGGACATTAGAGGAGGATATATAAGAGGAGAGGACTACAACTCCCAGCATGTCCAGACTGTTATTATGTGATATCAGAGGACATTACAGGAGGAGATATAAGAGAGAGGACTACAACTCCCAGCATGTCCAGACTGTTATTATGTGATATCAGAGGATATTACAGGGAGATATAAGAGGATAGAACTACAACTCCCAGCATGTCCAGGCTGTTATTATGTGATATCAGAGGACATTACAGGAGGAGATATAAGAGGAGAGAACTACAACTCCCAGCATGTCCAGACTGTTATTATGTGATATCAGAGGACATTACCGGAGGAGATATAAGAGGAGAGGACTACAACTCCCAGCATGTCCAGACTGTTATTATGTGATACCAGAGGACATTACAGGAGGAGATATAAGAGGAGAGAACTACAACTCCCAGCATGTCCAGACTGTTATTATGTGATATCAGAGGACATTACAGGAGGAGATATGAGGAGAGAACTACAACTCCCAGTATGTCCAGACTGTTATTATGTGATATCAGAGGACATTACAGGAGGAGGTATAAGAGGAGAGAACTACGACTCCCAGCATTTCCAGACTTTTATTATGTGATATCAGAGGATATTACTGGGAGATAATAAGAGGAGAGAACTACAACTCCCAGCATGTCCAGACTGTTATGTGATATCAGAGGACATTACAGGAGGGTATATAAGAGGAGAGAACTACAACTCCCAGCATGGACAGACTGTTATTATCTGATATCAGAGGACATTACAGGAGGATATATAAGAGGAGAGTACTACAACTCCCAGCATGTCCAGACTGTTATGTGATATTAGAGGACATTACAGGAAGAGGTAAAACATGAGAGAACTACAACTCCCAGCATGTCCAGACTGTTATTATGTGATATCAGAGGACATTACAGGAGGAGATATAAGATAAGAACTACAACTCCCAGCATGTCCAGACTGTTATTATGTGATATCAGAGGACATTACAGGAGGAGATATAAGAGAAGAACTACAACTCCCAGCATGTCCAGGCTGTTATTATGTGATATCAGAGGACATTACAGTAGGGGGTATAAGAGGAGAGAACTACAACTCCCAGCATGTCAAGACTGTTATGTGATATCAGAGGACATTACAGGGGGAGATATAAGAGGAGAGAACTACAACTCCCAGCATGTCCAGACTGTTATTATGTGATATCAGAGGACATTACAGGAGGAGGTAAAAGGGGAGAGAACTACAACTCCCAGCATGTCCAGACTGTTATTATGTGATATCAGAGGACATTACAGGAGGAGATATAAGAGGAGAGAACTACAACTCCCAGCATGTCCAGACTGTTATTATGTGATATCAGATGAAATTACAGGAGGAGGTATAAGAGGAGAGAACTACAACTCCCAGCATGTCCAGTCTGTTATTATGTGATATCAGAGGACATTACAGGAGGAGATATAAGAGGAGAGAACTACAACTCCCAGCATGTCCAGGCTGTTATTATGTGATATCAGAGGACATTACAGGAGGAGATATGAGGAGAGAACTACAACTCCCAGCATGTCCAGACTGTTATTATGTGATATCAGAGGACATTACAGGAGGAGGTATAAGAGGAGAGAACTACGACTCCCAGCATTTCCAGACTGTTATTATGTGATATCAGAGGATATTACAGGGAGATATAAGAGGAGAGAACTACAACTCCCAGCATGTCCAGACTGTTATGTGATATCAGAGGACATTACATGAGGGTATATAAGAGGAGAGAACTACAACTCCCAGCATGGCCAGACTGTTATTATCTGATATCAGAGGACATTACAGGAGGAGATATAAGAGGAGAGGACTACAACTCCCAGCATGTCCAGACTGTTATTATGTGATATCAGAGGACATTACTGGAGGATATATAAGAGGAGAGGACTACAACTCCCAGCATGTCCAGGCTGTTATTATGTGATATCAGAGGACATTACAGGAGATATAAGAGGAGAGGACTACAACTCCCAGCATGTCCAAACTGTTATGTGATATTAGAGGACATTACAGGAGGAGAAATAAGAGGAGAGAACTACAACTCCCAGCATGTCCAGACTGTTATTATGTGATATCAGAGGACATTACAGGAGGAGATATAAGAGAAGAACTACAACTCCCAGCATGTCCAGGCTGTTATTATGTGATATCAGAGGACATTACAGTAGGGGGTATAAGAGGAGAGAACTACAACTCCCAGCATGTCAAGACTGTTATTATGTGATATCAGAGGACATTACAGGGGGAGATATAAGAGGAGAGAACTACAACTCCCAGCATGTCCAGACTGTTATTATGTGATATCAGAGGACATTACCGGAGGAGATATAAGAGGAGAGAACTACAACTCCCAGCATGTCCAGACTGTTATTATGTGATATCAGAGGACATTACAGGAGGAGGTATAAGAGGAGAGAACTACAACTCTCAGCATGTCCAGACTGTTATTATCTGATATCAGAGGACATTACAGGAGGAGATATAAGAGGAGAGGACTACAACCCCCAGCATGTCCAGACTGTTATTATGTGATATCAGAGGACATTACTGGAGGATATATAAGAGGAGAGGACTACAACTCCCAGCATGTCCAGGCTGTTATTATGTGATATCAGAGGACATTACAGGAGATATAAGAGGAGAGGACTACAACTCCCAGCATGTCCAAACTGTTATATGATATTAGAGGACATTACAGGAGGAGAAATAAGAGGAGAGAACTACAACTCCCAGCATGTCCAGACTGTTATTATGTGATATCAGAGGACATTACAGTAGGAGATATAAGAGAAGAACTACAACTCCCAGCATGTCCAGGCTGTTATTATGTGATATCAGAGGACATTACAGTAGGGGGTATAAGAGGAAAGCACTACAACTCCCAGCATGTCAAGACTGTTATTATGTGATATCAGAGGACATTACAGGGGGAGATATAAGAGGAGAGAACTACAACTCCCAGCATGTCCAGACTGTTATTATGTGATATCAGAGGACATTACCGGAGGAGATATAAGAGGAGAGAACTACAACTCCCAGCATGTCCAGACTGTTATTATGTGATATCAGAGGACATTACAGGAGGAGATATAAGAGGAGAGAACTACAACTCCCAGCATGTCCAGACTGTTATTATGTGATATCAGAGGACATTACAGGAGGAGGTAAAAGGGGAGAGAACTACAACTCCCAGCATGTCCAGACTGTTATTATGTGATATCAGAGGACATTACAGGAGGAGATATAAGAGGAGAGAACTACAACTCCCAGCATGTCCAGACTGTTATTATGTGATATCAGAGGAAATTACAGGAGGAGGTATAAGAGGAGAGAACTACAACTCCCAGCATGTCCAGTCTGTTATTATGTGATATCAGAGGACATTACAGGGGGAGATATAAGAGGAGAGAACTACAACTCCCAGCATGTCCAGACTGTTATTATGTGATATCAGAGGACATTACAGGAGGAGATATAAGAGGAGAGAACTACAACTCCCAGCATGTCCAGGCTGTTATTATGTGATATCAGAGGACATTACAGGAGGAGATATAAGAGGAGAGAACTACAACTCCCAGCATGTCAAGACTGTTATTATGTGATATCAGAGGACATTACAGGGGGAGATATAACAGGAGATAACTACAACTCCCAGCATGTCCAGACTGTTATTATGTGATATCAGAGGACATTACAGGAGGAGATATAAGAGGAGAGAACTACAACTCCCAGCATGTCCAGGCTGTTATTATGTGATATCAGAGGACATTACAGGAGGAGATATAAGAGGAGAGAACTACAACTCCCAGCATGTCCAGGCTGTTATTATGTGATATCAGAGGACATTACAGGAGGAGATATAAGAGGAGAGAACTACAACTCCCAGCATGTCAAGACTGTTATTATGTGATATCAGAGGACATTACAGGGGGAGATATAACAGGAGATAACTACAACTCCCAGCATGTCCAGACTGTTATTATGTGATATCAGAGGAAATTACAGGAGGAGATATGAGGAGAGAACTACAACTCCCAGCATGTCCAGACTGTTATTATGTGATATCAGAGGACATTACAGGAGGAGGTATAAGAGGATAGAACTACGACTCACAGCATGTCCAGACTGTTATTATGTGATATCAGAGGACATTACAGGAGGAGATATAAGAGGAGAGAACTACAACTCCCAGCATTTCCAGACTGTTATTATGTGATATCAGAGGATATTACAGGGAGATATAAGAGGAGAGAACTACAACTCCCAGCATGTCCAGACTGTTATGTGATATCAGAGGACATTACAGGAGGGTATATAAGAGGAGAGAACTACAACTCCCAGCATGGCCAGACTGTTATTATCTGATATCAGAGGACATTACAGGAGGAGATATAAGAGGAGAGTACTACAACTCCCAGCATGTCTAGACTGTTATGTGATATTAGAGGACATTACAGGAGGAGATATAAGAGGAGAGAACTACAACTCCCAGCATGTCCAGACTGTTATTATGTGATATTAGAGGACATTACAGGAGGAGGTAAAACATGAGAGAACTACAACTCCCAGCATGTCCAGACTGTTATTATGTGATATCAGAGGACATTACAGGAGGAGATATAAGAGAAGAACTACAACTCCCAGCATGTCCAGGCTGTTATTATGTGATATCAGAGGACATTACAGTAGGGAGTATAAGAGGAGAGAACTACAACTCCCAGCATGTCAAGACTGTTATGTGATATCAGAGGACATTACAGGGGGAGATATAAGAGGAGAGAACTACAACTCCCAGCATGTCCAGACTGTTATTATGTGATATCAGAGGACATTACAGGAGGAGATATAAGAGGAGAGAACTACAACTCCCAGCATGTCCAGACTGTTATTATGGGATATCAGAGGAAATTACAGGAGGAGGTATAAGAGGAGAGAACTACAACTCCCAGCATGTCCAGTCTGTTATTATGTGATATCAGAGGACATTACAGGGGGAGGTATAAGAGGAGATAACTACAACTCCCAGCATGTCCAGGCTGTTATTATGTGATATCAGAGGACATTACAGGAGGAGATATAAGATAAGAACTACAACTCCCAGCATGTCCAGACTGTTATTATGTGATATCAGAGGACATTACAGGAGGAGATATAAGAGAAGAAATACAACTCCCAGCATGTCCAGGCTGTTATTATGTGATATCAGAGGACATTACAGTAGGAGATATAAGAGGAGAGGACTACAAATCCCAGCATGTCCAGACTGTTATTATGTGATATCAGAGGACATTACAGGAGGAGATATAAGAGGAGAGAACTACAACTCCCAGCATGTCCAGACTGTTATTATGTGATATCAGAGGACATTACAGGGGGAGATATAAGAGGAGAGAACTACAACTCCCAGCATGTCCAGACTGTTATTATGTCATATAAGAGGACATTACAGGAGGAGATATAAGAGGAGAGAACTACAACTCCCAGCATGTCCAGACTGTTATCATGTGATATCAGAGGAAATTACAGGAGGAGGTATAAGAGGAGAGAACTACAACTCCCAGCATGTCCAGCCTGTTATTATGTGATATCAGAGGACATTACAGGAGGAGATATAAGAGGAGAGAACTACAACTCCCAGCATGACAAGACTGTTATTATGTGATATCAGAGGACATTACAGGGGGAGGTATAAGAGGAGAGAACTACAACTCCCAGCATGTGCAGGCTGTTATTATGTGATATCAGAGGACATTACAGGAGGAGATATAACAGGAGATAACTACAACTCCCAGCATGTCCAGACTGTTATTATGTGATATCAGAGGACATTACAGGGGGAGATATAAGAGGAGAGGACTACAACTCCCAGCATGTCCAGACTGTTATTATGTGATATCAGAGGACATTACAGGAGGAGGTATAAGAGGAGAGAACTACAACTCCCAGCATTTCGAGACTGTTATTATGTGATATCAGAGGATATTACAGGGAGATATAAGAGGAGAGAACTACAACTCCCAGCATGGCCAGACTGTTATTATCTGATATCAGAGGACATTACAGGAGGAGATATAAGAGGAGAGTACTACAACTCCCAGCATGTCCAGACTGTTATGTGATATTAGAGGACATTACAGGAGGAGATATAAGAGGAGAGAACTACAACTCCCAGCATGTCCAGACTGTTATTATGTGATATTAGAGGACATTACAGGAGGAGGTAAAACATGAGAGAACTACAACTCCCAGCATGTCCAGACTGTTATTATGGTATATCAGAGGACATTACCGGAGGAGATATAAGAGGAGAGAACTACAACTCCCAGCATGTCCAGACTGTTATTATGTGATATCAGAGGACATTACAGGAGGAGATATAAGAGGAGAGAACTACAACTCCCAGCATGTCCAGATTGTTATTATGTGATATCAGAGGAAATTACAGGAGGAGGTATAAGAGGAGAGAACTACAACTCCCAGCATGTCCAGTTTGTTATTATGTGATATCAGAGGACATTACAGGGGGAGATATAAGAGGAGAGAACTACAACTCCCAGCATGCCCAGGCTGTTATTATGTGATATCAGAGGACATTACAGGAGGAGATATAAGAGGAGAGGACTACAACTCCCAGCATGTCTAGACTGTTATTATGTGATATCAGAGGACATTACAGGAGGAGGTATAAGAGGAGAGAACTACAACTCCCAGCATGTCCAGACTGTTATTATGTGATATCAGAGGACATTACAGGAGGAGGTATAAGAGGAGAGAACTACAACTCCCAGCATGTCCAGACTGTTATTATGTGATATCAGAGGACATTACAGGAGGAGATATAAGAGGAGAGAACTACAACTCCCAGCATGTCCAGGCTGTTATTATGTGATATCAGAGGACATTACAGGAGGAGATATAAGAGGAGAGGACTACAACTCCCAGCATGTCCAGACTGTTATTATATGATATCAGAGGACATTACAGGAGGAGATATAAGAGGAGAAGACTACAACTCCCAGCATGTCCAGGCTGTTATTATGTGATATCAGAGGACATTACAGGAGGAGGTATAAGAGGAGAGAACTACAACTCCCAGCATGTCCAGACTGTTATTATGTGATATCAGGGGACATTACAGGAGGAGATATAAGAGGAGAGAACTACAACTCCCAGCATGGCCAGACTGTTACTATGTGATATCAGAGGACATTACAGGAGGAGGTATAAGAGAGGACTACAACCCCCAGCATGTCCAGACTGTTATTATGTGATATCAGGACATTACAGGGAGGAGATATAAGAGGAGAGAACTACAACTCCCAGCATGTCCAGACTGTTATTATGTGATATCAGAGGACATTACAGGAGGAGGTATAAGAGGAGAGGACTACAACTCCCAGCATGTCCAGACTGTTATTATGTGATATCAGAGGACATTACAGGGAGGAGATATAAGAGGAGAGAACTACAACTCCCAGCATGTCCAGACTGTAATTATGTGATATCAGAGGACATTACAGGAGGACATATAAGAGGAGAGGACTACAACTCCCAGCATGTCCAGACTGTTATTATGTGATATCAGAGGACATTACAGGAGGAGATATAAGAGGAGAGGACTACAACTCCCAGCATGTCCAGACTGTTATTATGTGATATCAGAGGACATTACAGGAGGAGGTATAAGAGAGGACTACAACCCCCAGCATGTCCAGACTGTTATTATGTGATATCAGAGGACATTACAGGGAGGAGATATAAGAGGAGAGAACTACAACTCCCAGCATGTCCAGACTGTAATTATGTGATATCAGAGGACATTACAGGAGGACATATAAGAGGAGAGAACTACAACTCCCAGCATGTCCAGGGTGTTATTATGTGATATCAGAGGAGATATAAGAGGAGAGAACTACAACTCCCAGCATGTCCAGACTGTTGTTATGGGATATCAGAGGATATTACAGGGAGATATAAGAGGAGAGAACTACAACTCCCAGCATGTCCAGGGTGTTATTATGTGATATCAGAGGACATTACAGGAGGAGATATAAGAGGAGAGAACTACAACTCCCATCATGTCCAGTCTGTTATTATGTGATATCAGAGGACATTACAGGAGGAGATATAAGAGGAGAGGACTACAACTCCCAGCATGTCCAGGCTGTTATTATGTGATATCAGAGGACATTACAGGAGGAGGTATAAGAGGAGAGAACTACAACTCCCAGCATGTCCAGGCTGTTATTACGTGATATCAGAGGACATTACAGGAGGAGATATGAGGAGAGAACTACAACTCCCAGCATGTCCAGGCTGTTATTACGTGATCTCAGAGGACATTACAGAAGGAGATATAAGAGAGAACTACAACTCCCAGCATGTCCAGACTGTTATTATGCGATATCAGAGGACATTACAGGAGGAGATATAAGAGGAGAGAACTACAACTCCCAGCATGTCCAGACTGTTATTATGGGATATCAGAGGACATTACAGGGGGAGATATAAGAGGAGAGAACTACAACTCCCAGCATGTCCAGGCTGTTATTACGTGATATCAGAGGACATTACAGGAGGAGATATGAGGAGAGGACTACAACTCCCAGCATGTCCAGACTGTTATTATATGATATCAGAAGACATTACAGGAGGATATATAAGAGGAGAGAACTACAACTCCCAGCATGTCCAGACTGTTATTATGGGATATCAGAGGACATTACAGGGGGAGATATAAGAGGAGAGAACTACAACTCCCAGCATGTCCAGGCTGTTATTATGTGATATCAGAGGACATTACAGGGAGAAGGTATAAGAGGAGAGAACTACAACTCCCAGCATGTCCAGGCTGTTATTATATGATATCAGAAGACATTACAGGAGGAGATATAAGAGGAGAGAACTACAACTCCCAGCATGTCCAGACTGTTATTATGTGATATCAGAGGACATTACAGGAGGAGATATAAGAGGAGAGAACTACAACTCCCAGCATGTCCAGACTGTTATTATGTGATATCAGAGGACATTACAGGAGGAGATATAAGAGGAGAGAACTACAACTCCCAGCATGTCCAGGCTGTTATTATGTGATATCAGAGGACATTACAGGAGGAGATATAAGAGGAGAGAACTACAACTCCCAGCATGTCCAGACTGTTATTATGTGATATTAGAGGACATTACAGGAGGAGATATAAGAGGAGAGGACTACAACTCCCAGCATGTCCAGACTGTTATTATGTGATATCAGAGGACATTACAGGAGGAGATATAAGAGGAGAGAACTACAACTCCCAGCATGTCCAGACTGTTATTATGTGATATCAGAGGACATTACAGGGGGAGATATAAGAGGAGAGGACTACAACTCCCAGCATGTCCAGGCTGTTATTATGTGATATCAGAGGATATTACAGGAGGAGATATAAGAGGAGAGAACTACAACTCCCAGCATGTCCAGGCTGTTATTATGTGATATCAGAGGACATTACAGGAGGAGATATAAGAGGAGAGGACTACAACTCCCAGCATGTCCAGACTGTTATTATATGATATCAGAGGACATTACAGGAGGAGATATAAGAGGAGAAGTCTACAACTCCCAGCATGTCCAGACTGTTATTATGTGATATCAGAGGACATTACAGGAGGAGGTATAAGAGGAGAGAACTACAACTCCCAGCATGTCCAGACTGTTATTATGTGATATCAGAGGACATTACAGGAGGAGATATAAGAGGAGAGGACTACAACTCCCAGCATGTCCAGGCTGTTATTATGTGATATCAGAGGACATTACAGGAGGAGATATAAGAGGAGAGAACTACAACTCCCAGCATGGCCAGACTGTTACTATGTGATATCAGAGGACATTACAGGAGGAGGTATAAGAGAGGACTACAACCCCCAGCATGTCCAGACTGTTATTATGTGATATCAGGACATTACAGGGAGGAGATATAAGAGGAGAGAACTACAACTCCCAGCATGTCCAGACTGTTATTATGTGATATCAGAGGACATTACAGGAGGAGATATAAGATAAGAACTACAACTCCCAGCATGTCCAGACTGTTATTATGTGATATCAGAGGACATTACAGGAGGAGATATAAGAGAAGAACTACAACTCCCAGCATGTCCAGGCTGTTATTATGTGATATCAGAGGACATTACAGTAGGAGATATAAGAGGAGAGGACTACAAATCCCAGCATGTCCAGACTGTTATTATGTGATATCAGAGGACATTACAGGAGGAGATATAAGAGGAGAGAACTACAACTCCCAGCATGTCCAGACTGTTATTATGTGATATCAGAGGACATTACAGGAGGAGATATAAGAGGAGAGAACTACAACTCCCAGCATGTCAAGACTGTTATTATGTGATATCAGAGGACATTACAGGGGGAGATATAAGAGGAGAGAACTACAACTCCCAGCATGTCCAGACTGTTATTATGTCATATAAGAGGACATTACAGGAGGAGATATAAGAGGAGAGAACTACAACTCCCAGCATGTCCAGACTGTTATCATGTGATATCAGAGGACATTACAGGAGGAGATATGAGGAGAGAACTACAACTCCCAGCATGTCCAGACTGTTATTATGTGATATCAGAGGACATTACAGGAGGAGGTATAAGAGGAGAGAACTACAACTCCCAGCATTTCCAGACTGTTATTATGTGATATCAGAGGATATTACAGGGAGATATAAGAGGAGAGAACTACAACTCCCAGCATGACCAGACTGTTATTATGTGATATCAGAGGACATTACAGGAGGAGATATAAGAGGAGAGTACTACAACTCCCAGCATGGCCAGACTGTTATTATCTGATATCAGAGGACATTACAGGAGGAGATATAAGAGGAGAGTACTACAACTCCCAGCATGTCCAGACTGTTATGTGATATTAGAGGACATTACAGGAGGAGATATAAGAGAGGACTACAACTCCCAACATGTCCAGGATGTTATTATGTGATATCAGAGGACATTACAGGAGGAGATATAAGAGGAGAGAACTACAACTCCCAGCATGTCCAGACTGTTATTATGTGATATTAGAGGACATTACAGGAGGAGATATAAGAGGAGAGGACTACAACTCCCAGCATGTCCAGACTGTTATTATGTGATATCAGAGGACATTACAGGAGGAGATATAAGAGGAGAGAACTACAACTCCCAGCATGTCCAGACTGTTATTATGTGATATCAGAGGACATTACAGGGGGAGATATAAGAGGAGAGGACTACAACTCCCAGCATGTCCAGGCTGTTATTATGTGATATCAGAGGATATTACAGGAGGAGATATAAGAGGAGATAACTACAACTCCCAGCATGTCCAGGCTGTTATTATGTGATATCAGAGGACATTACAGGAGGATATATGAGGAGAGAACTACAACTCCCAGCATGTCCAGACTGTTATTATGTGATATCAGAGGACATTACAGGAGGAGGTATAAGAGGAGAGAACTACGACTCCCAGCATTTCCAGACTGTTATTATGTGATATCAGAGGATATTACAGGGAGATATAAGAGGAGAGAACTACAACTCCCAGCATGTCCAGACTGTTATGTGATATCAGAGGACATTACAGGAGGGTATATAAGAGGAGAGAACTACAACTCCCAGCATGGCCAGACTGTTATTATCTGATATCAGAGGACATTACAGGAGGAGATATAAGAGGAGAGTACTACAACTCCCAGCATGTCCAGACTGTTATGTGATATTAGAGGACATTACAGGAGGAGATATAAGAGGAGAGAACTACAACTCCCAGCATGTCCAGACTGTTATTATGTGATATTAGAGGACATTACAGGAGGAGGTAAAACATGAGAGAACTACAACTCCCAGCATGTCCAGACTGTTATTATGTGATATCAGAGGACATTACCGGAGGAGATATAAGAGGAGAGAACTACAACTCCCAGCATGGCCAGGCTGTTATTATGTGATATCAGAGGACATTACAGGAGGAGGTAAAAGGGGAGAGAACTACAACTCCCAGCATGTCCAGACTGTTATTATGTGATATCAGAGGAAATTACAGGAGGAGGTATAAGAGGAGAGAACTACAACTCCCAGCATGTCCAGTCTGTTATTATGTGATATCAGAGGACATTACAGGGGGAGATATAAGAGGAGAGAACTACAACTCCCAGCATGTCCAGGCTGTTATTATGTGATATCAGAGGACATTACAGGAGGAGATATAAGAGGAGAGAACTACAACTCCCAGCATGTCCAGGCTGTTATTATGTGATATCAGAGGACATTACAGGAGGAGATATAAGAGGAGAGAACTACAACTCCCAGCATGTCAAGACTGTTATTATGTGATATCAGAGGACATTACAGGGGGAGGTATAAGAGGAGAGAACTACAACTCCCAGCATGTCCAGACTGTTATTATGTGATATCAGAGGACATTACAGGAGGAGATATAAGAGAGGACTACAACTCCCACCATGTACAGGCTGTTATTATGTGATATCAGAGGACATTACAGGAGGAGATATAAGAGGAGAGAACTACAACTCCCAGCATGTCCAGGCTGTTATTATGTGATATCAGAGGACATTACAGGAGGAGATATAACAGGAGATAACTACAACTCCCAGCATGTCCAGACTGTTATTATGTGATATCAGAGGACATTACAGGAGGAGATATAAGAGGAGAGAACTACAACTCCCAGCATTTCCAGACTGTTATTATGTGATATCAGAGGACATTACAGGAGGAGATATAAGAGGAGAGGACTACAACTCCCAGCATTTCCAGACTGTTATTATGTGATATCAGAGGACATTACAGGAGGAGATATAAGAGGAGAGGACTACAACTCCCAGCATGTCCAGACTGTTATTATGTGATATCAGAGGACATTACAGGAGGAGATATAAGAGGAGAGAACTACAACTCCCAGCATTTCCAGACTGTTATTATGTGATATCAGAGGATATTACAGGGAGATATAAGAGGAGAGAACTACAACTCCCAGCATGGCCAGACTGTTATGTGATATCAGAGGACATTACAGGAGGGTATATAAGAGGAGAGAACTACAACTCCCAGCATGTCCAGTCTGTTATTATGTGATATCAGAGGACATTACAGGGGGAGATATAAGAGGAGAGAACTACAACTCCCAGCATGTCCAGGCTGTTATTATGTGATATCAGAGGACATTACAGGAGGAGATATAAGAGGAGAGAACTACAACTCCCAGCATGTCCAGGCTGTTATTATGTGATATCAGAGGACATTACAGGAGGAGATATAAGAGGAGAGAACTACAACTCCCAGCATGTCCAGGCTGTTATTATGTGATATCAGAGGACATTACAGGAGGAGATATAAGAGGAGAGAACTACAACTCCCAGCATGTCAAGACTGTTATTATGTGATATCAGAGGACATTACAGGGGGAGATATAACAGGAGATAACTACAACTCCCAGCATGTCCAGACTGTTATTATGTGATATCAGAGGAAATTACAGGAGGAGGTATAAGAGGAGAGAACTACGACTCACAGCATGTCCAGACTGTTATTATGTGATATCAGAGGACATTACAGGAGGAGGTATAAGAGGATAGAACTACGACTCACAGCATGTCCAGACTGTTATTATGTGATATCAGAGGACATTACAGGAGGAGATATAAGAGGAGAGAACTACAACTCCCAGCATTTCCAGACTGTTATTATGTGATATCAGAGGATATTACAGGGAGATATAAGAGGAGAGAACTACAACTCCCAGCATGTCCAGACTGTTATGTGATATCAGAGGACATTACAGGAGGGTATATAAGAGGAGAGAACTACAACTCCCAGCATGGCCAGACTGTTATTATCTGATATCAGAGGACATTACAGGAGGATGTAAAACATGAGAGAACTACAACTCCCAGCATGTCCAGACTGTTATTATGTGATATCAGAGGACATTACAGGAGGAGATATAAGAGAAGAACTACAAGTCCCAGCATGTCCAGACTGTTATTATGTGATATCAGAGGACATTACAGTAGGGGGTATAAGAGGAGAGAACTACAACTCCCAGCATGTCAAGACTGTTATGTGATATCAGAGGACATTACAGGGGGAGATATAAGAGGAGAGAACTACAACTCCCAGCATGTCCAGACTGTTATTATGTGATATCAGAGGACATTACCGGAGGAGATATAAGAGGAGAGAACTACAACTCCCAGCATGTCCAGACTGTTATTATGGGATATCAGAGGACATTACAGGAGGAGGTAAAAGGGGAGAGAACTACAACTCCCAGCATGTCCAGGCTGTTATTATGTGATATCAGAGGACATTACAGGAGGAGGTATAAGAGGAGAGAACTACAACTCCCAGCATGTCAAGACTGTTATTATGTGATATCAGAGGACATTACAGGAGGAGATATAAGATAAGAACTACAACTCCCAGCATGTCCAGACTGTTATTATGTGATATCAGAGGACATTACAGGAGGAGATATAAGAGAAGAACTACAACTCCCTGCATGTCCAGACTGTTATTATGTGATATCAGAGGACATTACAGGAGGAGATATAAGAGGAGAGAACTACAACTCCCAGCATGTCCAGACTGTTATTATGTGATATCAGAGGACATTACAGGAGGAGATATAAGAGGAGAGAACTACAACTCCCAGCATGTCAAGACTGTTATTATGTGATATCAGAGGACATTACAGGGGGAGATATAAGAGGAGAGAACTACAACTCCCAGCATGTCCAGACTGTTATTATGTCATATAAGAGGACATTACAGGAGGAGATATAAGAGGAGAGAACTACAACTCCCAGCATGTCCAGACTGTTATCATGTGATATCAGAGGAAATTACAGGAGGAGGTATAAGAGGAGAGAACTACAACTCCCAGCATGTCCAGTCTGTTATTATGTGATATCAGAGGACATTACAGGAGGAGATATAAGAGGAGAGAACTACAACTCCCAGCATGTCCAGCCTGTTATTATGTGATATCAGAGGACATTACAGGAGGAGATATAAGAGGAGAGAACTACAACTCCCAGCATGTCAAGACTGTTATTATGTGATATCAGAGGACATTACAGGGGGAGGTATAAGAGGAGAGAACTACAACTCCCAGCATGTGCAGGCTGTTATTATGTGATATCAGAGGACATTACAGGAGGAGCTATAACAGGAGATAACTACAACTCCCAGCATGTCCAGACTGTTATTATGTGATATCAGAGGACATTACAGGAGGAGATATGAGGAGAGAACTACAACTCCCAGCATGTCCAGACTGTTATTATGTGATATCAGAGGACATTACAGGAGGAGATATAAGAGGAGAGAACTACAACTCCCAGCATGTCCAGATTGTTATTATGTGATATCAGAGGATATTACAGGGAGATATAAGAGGAGAGAACTACAACTCCCAGCATGGCCAGACTGTTATTATCTGATATCAGAGGACATTACAGGAGGAGATATAAGAGGAGAGTACTACAACTCCCAGCATGTCCAGACTGTTATGTGATATTAGAGGACATTACAGGAGGAGATATAAGAGGAGAGAACTACAACTCCCAGCATGTCCAGACTGTTATTATGTGATATTAGAGGACATTACAGGAGGAGGTAAAACATGAGAGAACTACAACTCCCAGCATGTCCAGACTGTTATTATGTGATATCAGAGGACATTACCGGAGGAGATATAAGAGGAGAGAACTACAACTCCCAGCATGTCCAGACTGTTATTATGTGATATCAGAGGAAATTACAGGAGGAGATATAAGAGGAGAGGACTACAACTCCCAGCATGTCTAGACTGTTATTATGTGATATCAGAGGACATTACAGGAGGAGGTATAAGAGGAGAGAACTACAACTCCCAGCATGTCCAGACTGTTATTATGTGATATCAGAGGACATTACAGGAGGAGGTATAAGAGGAGAGAACTACAACTCCCAGCATGTCCAGACTGTTATTATGTGATATCAGAGGACATTACAGGAGGAGATATAAGAGGAGAGAACTACAACTCCCAGCATGTCCAGGCTGTTATTATGTGATATCAGAGGACATTACAGGAGGAGATATAAGAGGAGAGGACTACAACTCCCAGCATGTCCAGGCTGTTATTATGTGATATCAGAAGACATTACAGGAGGAGATATAAGAGGAGAGAACTACAACTCACAGCATGTCCAGCCTGTTATTATGTGATATCAGAGGACATTACAGGAGGAGATATAAGAGGAGAGGACTACAACTCCCAGCATGTCCAGGCTGTTATTATGTGATGTCAGAGGACATTACAGGAGGAGATATAAGAGAAGAGAACTACAACTCCCAGCATGTCCAGACTGTTATTATGGGATAACAGAGGACATTACAGGAGGAGATATAAGAGGAGAGAACTACAACTCCCAGCATGTCCAGGCTGTTATTATGTGATATCAGAGGACATTACAGGAGGAGATATAAGAGGAGAAGACTACAACTCCCAGCATGTCCAGGCTGTTATTATGTGATATCAGAGGACATTACAGGAGGAGGTATAAGAGGAGAGAACTACAACTCCCAGCATGTCCAGACTGTTATTATGTGATATCAGGGGACATTACAGGAGGAGATATAAGAGGAGAGAACTACAACTCCCAGCATGGCCAGACTGTTACTATGTGATATCAGAGGACATTACAGGAGGAGGTATAAGAGAAGACTACAACCCCCAGCATGTCCAGACTGTTATTATGTGATATCAGGACATTACAGGGAGGAGATATAAGAGGAGAGAACTACAACTCCCAGCATGTCCAGACTGTTATTATGTGATATCAGAGGACATTACAGGAGGACATATAAGAGGAGAGGACTACAACTCCCAGCATGTCCAGACTGTTATTATGTGATATCAGAGGACATTACAGGAGGAGATATAAGAGGAGAGGACTACAACTCCCAGCATGTCCAGACTGTTATTATGTGATATCAGAGGACATTACTGGAGGATATATATGAGGAGAGGACTACAACTCCCAGCATGTCCAGTCTGTTATTATGTGATATCAGAGGACATTACAGGAGGAGATATAAGAGGAGAGGACTACAAGTCCCAGCATGTCCACACTGTTATTATGTGATATCAGAGGAGATATAAGAGGAGAGAACTACAACTCCCAGCATGTCCAGGCTGTTATTATGTGATATCAGAGGATATTACAGGAGGAGATATAAGAGGAGAGAACTACAACTCCCAGCATGTCCAGGCTGTTATTATGTGATATCAGAGGACATTACAGGAGGAGATATAAGAGGAGAGGACTACAACTCCCAGCATGTCCAGACTGTTATTATGTGATATCAGAGGACATTACAGGAGGAGATATAAGAGGAGAAGTCTACAACTCCCAGCATGTCCAGACTGTTATTATGTGATATCAGAGGACATTACAGGAGGAGGTATAAGAGGAGAGAACTACAACTCCCAGCATGTCCAGACTGTTATTATGTGATATCAGAGGACATTACAGGAGGAGATATAAGAGGAGAGAACTACAACTCCCAGCATGTCCAGGCTGTTATTATGTGATATCAGAGGACATTACAGGAGGAGATATAAGAGGAGAGGACTACAACTCCCAGCATGTCCAGGCTGTTATTATGTGATATCAGAGGACATTACAGGAGGAGATATAAGAGGAGAGAACTACAACTCCCAGCATGGCCAGACTGTTACTATGTGATATCAGAGGACATTACAGGAGGAGGTATAAGAGAGGACTACAACCCCCAGCATGTCCAGACTGTTATTATGTGATATAAGGACATTACAGGGAGGAGATATAAGAGGAGAGAACTACAACTCCCAGCATGTCCAGACTGTTATTATGTGATATCAGAGGACATTACAGGAGGACATATAAGAGGAGAGAACTACAACTCCCAGCATGTCCAGACTGTTATTATGTGATATCAGAGGACATTACAGGAGGAGATATAAGAGGAGAGGACTACAACTCCCAGCATGTCCAGGCTGTTATTATGTGATATCAGAGGACATTACTGGAGGATATATAAGAGGAGAGGACTACAACTCCCAGCATGTCCAGGCTGTTATTATGTGATATCAGAGGACATTACAGGGGGAGCTATAAGAGGAGAGAACTACAACTCCCAGCATGTCCAGGCTGTTATTACGTGATATCAGAGGACATTACAGGAGGAGATATGAGGAGAGAACTACAACTCCCAGCATGTCCAGGCTGTTATTACGTGATATCAGAGGACATTACAGAAGGAGATATAAGAGAGAACTACAACTCCCAGCATGTCCAGACTGTTATTATGTGATATCAGAGGACATTACAGGAGGAGATATAAGAGGAGAGAACTACAACTCCCAGCATGTCCAGGCTGTTATTATGTGATATCAGAGGACATTACAGGAGGAGATATAAGAGGAGAGGACTACAACTCCCAGCATGTCCAGGCTGTTATTATGTGATATCAGCAGACATTACAGGAGGAGATATAAGAGGAGAGAACTACAACTCCCAGCATGTCCAGACTGTTATTATGTGATATCAGAGGACATTACCGGAGGAGATATAAGAGGAGAGAACTACAACTCCCAGCATGTCCAGACTGTTATTATGTGATATCAGAGGACATTACAGGAGGAGATATAAGAGGAGAGAACTACAACTCCCAGCATGTCCAGGCTGTTATTACGTGATATCAGAGGACATTACAGGAGGAGATATGAGGAGAGGACTACAACTCCCAGCATGTCCAGACTGTTATTATATGATATCAGAAGACATTACAGGAGGATATATAAGAAGAGAGAACTACAACTTCCAGCATGTCCAGACTGTTATTATGGGATATCAGAGGACATTACAGGAGGAGATATAAGAGGAGAGGACTACAACTCCCAGCATGTCCAGACTGTTATTATGTGATATCAGAGGACATTACAGGAGGAGATATAAGAGGAGAAGTCTACAACTCCCAGCATGTCCAGACTGTTATTATGTGATATCAGAGGACATTACAGGAGGAGGTATAAGAGGAGAGAACTACAACTCCCAGCATGTCCAGACTGTTATTATGTGATATCAGAGGATATTACAGGAGGAGATATAAGAGGAGAGAACTACAACTCCCAGCATGTCCAGGCTGTTATTATGTGATATCAGAGGACATTACAGGAGGAGATATAAGAGGAGAGGACTACAACTCCCAGCATGTCCAGGCTGTTATTATGTGATATCAGAGGACATTACAGGAGGAGATATAAGAGGAGAGAACTACAACTCCCAGCATGGCCAGACTGTTACTATGTGATATCAGAGGACATTACAGGAGAAGGTATAAGAGAGGACTACAACCCCCAGCATGTCCAGACTGTTATTATGTGATATCAGGACATTACAGGGAGGAGATATAAGAGGAGAGAACTACAACTCCCAGCATGTCCAGACTGTTATTATGTGATATCAGAGGACATTACAGGAGGACATATAAGAGGAGAGAACTACAACTCCCAGCATGTCCAGACTGTTATTATGTGATATCAGAGGACATTACAGGAGGAGATATAAGAGGAGAGGACTACAACTCCCAGCATGTCCAGACTGTTATTATGTGATATCAGAGGACATTACTGGAGGATATATAAGAGGAGAGGACTACAACTCCCAGCATGTCCAGGCTGTTATTATGTGATATCAGAGGACATTACAGGGGGAGATATAAGAGGAGAGAACTACAACTCCCAGCATGTCCAGGCTGTTATTACGTGATATCAGAGGACATTACAGGAGGAGATATGAGGAGAGAACTACAACTCCCAGCATGTCCAGGCTGTTATTACGTGATATCAGAGGACATTACAGAAGGAGATATAAGAGAGAACTACAACTCCCAGCATGTCCAGACTGTTATTATGTGATATCAGAGGACATTACAGGAGGAGATATAAGAGGAGAGAACTACAACTCCCAGCATGTCCAGGCTGTTATTATGTGATATCAGAGGACATTACAGGAGGAGATATAAGAGGAGAGGACTACAACTCCCAGCATGTCCAGGCTGTTATTATGTGATATCAGCAGACATTACAGGAGGAGATATAAGAGGAGAGAACTACAACTCCCAGCATGTCCAGACTGTTATTATGTGATATCAGAGGACATTACCGGAGGAGATATAAGAGGAGAGAACTACAACTCCCAGCATGTCCAGACTGTTATTATGTGATATCAGAGGACATTACAGGAGGAGATATAAGAGGAGAGAACTACAACTCCCAGCATGTCCAGGCTGTTATTACGTGATATCAGAGGACATTACAGGAGGAGATATGAGGAGAGGACTACAACTCCCAGCATGTCCAGACTGTTATTATATGATATCAGAAGACATTACAGGAGGATATATAAGAAGAGAGAACTACAACTTCCAGCATGTCCAGACTGTTATTATGTGATATCAGAGGACATTACAGGAGGAGATATAAGAGGAGAGAACTACAACTCCCAGCATGTCCAGATTGTTATTATGTGATATCAGAGGAAATTACAGGAGGAGGTATAAGAGGAGAGAACTACAACTCCCAGCATGTCCAGTTTGTTATTATGTGATATCAGAGGACATTACAGGGGGAGATATAAGAGGAGAGAACTACAACTCCCAGCATGTCCAGGCTGTTATTATGTGATATCAGAGGACATTACAGGAGGAGATATAAGAGGAGAGGACTACAACTCCCAGCATGTCTAGACTGTTATTATGTGATATCAGAGGACATTACAGGAGGAGGTATAAGAGGAGAGAACTACAACTCCCAGCATGTCCAGACTGTTATTATGTGATATCAGAGGACATTACAGGAGGAGGTATAAGAGGAGAGAACTACAACTCCCAGCATGTCCAGACTGTTATTATGTGATATCAGAGGACATTACAGGAGGAGATATAAGAGGAGAGAACTACAACTCCCAGCATGTCCAGGCTGTTATTATGTGATATCAGAGGACATTACAGGAGGAGATATAAGAGGAGAAGACTACAACTCCCAGCATGTCCAGGCTGTTATTATGTGATATCAGAGGACATTACAGGAGGAGGTATAAGAGGAGAGAACTACAACTCCCAGCATGTCCAGACTGTTATTATGTGATATCAGGGGACATTACAGGAGGAGATATAAGAGGAGAGAACTACAACTCCCAGCATGGCCAGACTGTTACTATGTGATATCAGAGGACATTACAGGAGGAGGTATAAGAGAAGACTACAACCCCCAGCATGTCCAGACTGTTATTATGTGATATCAGGACATTACAGGGAGGAGATATAAGAGGAGAGAACTACAACTCCCAGCATGTCCAGACTGTTATTATGTGATATCAGAGGACATTACAGGAGGACATATAAGAGGAGAGGACTACAACTCCCAGCATGTCCAGACTGTTATTATGTGATATCAGAGGACATTACAGGGAGGAGATATAAGAGGAGAGAACTACAACTCCCAGCATGTCCAGACTGTTATTATGTGATATCAGAGGACATTACAGGAGGACATATAAGAGGAGAGGACTACAACTCCCAGCATGTCCAGACTGTTATTATGTGATATCAGAGGACATTACAGGAGGAGATATAAGAGGAGAGGACTACAACTCCCAGCATGTCCAGACTGTTATTATGTGATATCAGAGGACATTACTGGAGGATATATATAAGAGGAGAGGACTACAACTCCCAGCATGTCCAGTCTGTTATTATGTGATATCAGAGGACATTACAGGAGGAGATATAAGAGGAGAGGACTACAAGTCCCAGCATGTCCACACTGTTATTATGTGATATCAGAGGATATTACAGGAGGAGATATAAGAGGAGAGAACTACAACTCCCAGCATGTCCAGGCTGTTATTATGTGATATCAGAGGACATTACAGGAGGAGATATAAGAGGAGAGGACTACAACTCCCAGCATGTCCAGACTGTTATTATATGATATCAGAGGACATTACAGGAGGAGATATAAGAGGAGAAGTCTACAACTCCCAGCATGTCCAGACTGTTATTATGTGATATCACAGGACATTAAAGTAGGATATATAAGAGAGAACTACAACTCCCAGCATGTCCAGACTGTTATTATGGGATATACGAGGACATTACAGGAGGAGATATAAGAGGAGAGAACTACAACTCCCAGCATGTCCAGACTGTTATTATGTGATATCAGAGAACATTACAGGAGGAGATATAAGAGGAGAGAACTACAACTCCCAGCATGTCCAGACTGTTATTATGTGATATCAGAGGACATTGCAGGAGGAGGTATAAGAGGAGAGAACTACAACTCCCAGCATGTCCAGACTGTTATTATGTGATATCAGAGGACATTACAGGAGGAGATATAAGAGGAGAGAACTACAACTCCCAGCATGTCCAGGCTGTTATTATGTGATATCAGAGGACATTACAGGAGGAGATATAAGAGGAGAGGACTACAACTCCCAGCATGTCCAGGCTGTTATTATGTGATATCAGAGGACATTACAGGAGGAGATATAAGAGGAGAGAACTACAACTCCCAGCATGGCCAGACTGTTACTATGTGATATCAGAGGACATTACAGGAGGAGGTATAAGAGAGGACTACAACCCCCAGCATGTCCAGACTGTTATTATGTGATATAAGGACATTACAGGGAGGAGATATAAGAGGAGAGAACTACAACTCCCAGCATGTCCAGACTGTTATTATGTGATATCAGAGGACATTACAGGAGGACATATAAGAGGAGAGAACTACAACTCCCAGCATGTCCAGACTGTTATTATGTGATATCAGAGGACATTACAGGAGGAGATATAAGAGGAGAGGACTACAACTCCCAGCATGTCCAGACTGTTATTATGTGATATCAGAGGACATTACTGGAGGATATATAAGAGGAGAGGACTACAACTCCCAGCATGTCCAGGCTGTTATTATGTGATATCAGAGGACATTACAGGGGGAGATATAAGAGGAGAGAACTACAACTCCCAGCATGTCCAGGCTGTTATTACGTGATATCAGAGGACATTACAGGAGGAGATATGAGGAGAGAACTACAACTCCCAGCATGTCCAGGCTGTTATTACGTGATATCAGAGGACATTACAGAAGGAGATATAAGAGAGAACTACAACTCCCAGCATGTCCAGACTGTTATTATGTGATATCAGAGGACATTACAGGAGGAGATATAAGAGGAGAGAACTACAACTCCCAGCATGTCCAGGCTGTTATTATGTGATATCAGAGGACATTACAGGAGGAGATATAAGAGGAGAGGACTACAACTCCCAGCATGTCCAGGCTGTTATTATGTGATATCAGCAGACATTACAGGAGGAGATATAAGAGGAGAGAACTACAACTCCCAGCATGTCCAGACTGTTATTATGTGATATCAGAGGACATTACCGGAGGAGATATAAGAGGAGAGAACTACAACTCCCAGCATGTCCAGACTGTTATTATGTGATATCAGAGGACATTACAGGAGGAGATATAAGAGGAGAGGACTACAACTCCCAGCATGTCAGACTGTTATTATGTGATATCAGAGGACATTACAGGGAGGAGGTATAAGAGGAGAGAACTACAACTCCCAGCATGTCCAGGCTGTTATTACGTGATATCAGAGGACATTACAGGAGGAGATATGAGGAGAGGACTACAACTCCCAGCATGTCCAGACTGTTATTATATGATATCAGAAGACATTACAGGAGGATATATAAGAAGAGAGAACTACAACTTCCAGCATGTCCAGACTGTTATTATGGGATATCAGAGGACATTACAGGAGGAGATATAAGAGGAGAAGTCTACAACTCCCAGCATGTCCAGACTGTTATTATGTGATATCAGAGGACATTACAGGAGGAGGTATAAGAGGAGAGAACTACAACTCCCAGCATGTCCAGACTGTTATTATGTGATATCAGAGGACATTACAGGAGGAGATATAAGAGGAGAGAACTACAACTCCCAGCATGTCCAGGCTGTTATTATGTGATATCAGAGGACATTACAGGAGGAGATATAAGAGGAGAGGACTACAACTCCCAGCATGTCCAGGCTGTTATTAGGTGATATCAGAGGACATTACAGGAGGAGATATAAGAGGAGAGAACTACAACTCCCAGCATGGCCAGACTGTTACTATGTGATATCAGAGGACATTACAGGAGGAGGTATAAGAGAGGACTACAACCCCCAGCATGTCCAGACTGTTATTATGTGATATCAGGACATTACAGGGAGGAGATATAAGAGGAGAGAACTACAACTCCCAGCATGTCCAGACTGTTATTATGTGATATCAGAGGACATTACAGGAGGACATATAAGAGGAGAGAACTACAACTCCCAGCATGTCCAGACTGTTATTATGTGATATCAGAGGACATTACAGGAGGAGATATAAGAGGAGAGGACTACAACTCCCAGCATGTCCAGACTGTTATTATGTGATATCAGAGGACATTACTGGAGGATATATAAGAGGAGAGGACTACAACTCCCAGCATGTCCAGGCTGTTATTATGTGATATCAGAGGACATTACAGGGGGAGATATAAGAGGAGAGAACTACAACTCCCAGCATGTCCAGGCTGTTATTACGTGATATCAGAGGACATTACAGGAGGAGATATGAGGAGAGAACTACAACTCCCAGCATGTCCAGGCTGTTATTACGTGATATCAGAGGACATTACAGAAGGAGATATAAGAGAGAACTACAACTCCCAGGGAGGTCAATGTAGAAAAAAAAGGGGTAGCCAGGTTAGAGAGGGGTCAGACTATATTGGTGGGGGGAGAAACAGAATGTGGGGAGAGGACTAGACAACAGGATAAGGAGATCCTTTCGTTACAAAACATCAGTGTAAATAAAAAGGACCGATTAATGTCAAATCACATTTCTGATAATAAAAGTGAAAAACTGACAGGCAAGTTAAAGTGTATGTTCACAAATGCCAGAAGTCTAGCAAGCAAAATGGGGGAGCTGGAGGCCTTGATACTGGAAGAAAATATAGATATAGTTGGTGTTGCTGAAACATGGCTGGACTCTTCACATGACTGGGCTGTAAATCTACAGGGTTTTACACTTTTTCGTAAAGACAGGACAAATAGGAAAGGTGGTGGTGTATGTCTGTATGTGAGAAGTGATATGAAGGCGAGTGTGAAAGAGACAATAGTGGGTGAAGACTGTGAGGAGGTTGAAACCTTGTGGGTGGAACTAGAAAGGGAGGTAAACACTGAAAAAATTACTTTTGGTGTAATCTATAGACCCCCCAATATAACTGAGGAGATGGAAGTTCAGCTATATAAACAGATGGAGCGGGCAGCATAGGCGGGTACTGTAGTGATAATGGGAGATTTTAATTTCCGGGATATTAATTGGTGTCATGGTTCGGCTTCAACTGCAAAGGGGAGACATTTCCTCAACCTGTTGCAGGAAAATTTTATGGGCCAGTTTGTGGAAGACCCGACTAGAGGTGAAGCTCTGTTGGATCTGGTCATTTCTAATAATGCAGATCTTGTTGGGAATGTCAATGTTCGTGAAAACCTCGGTAACAGTGATCATAATATAGTTACATTTTACCTATACTGTAAAAAACAAACGCAGGCTGGGAGGGCAAAAACATTTAATTTTAAGAAAGCCAATTTCCCCAGGATGAGGGCGGCAATTCAGGATATAGACTGGGAAGAACTAATGTCAAATAATGGGACAAATGATAAATGGGAGATTTTCAAATCTACTTTGAGTTATTATAGTGCAAAATTTATTCCTACAGGTAATAAGTATAAACGACTCAAATTAAACCCCACATGGCTTACACCTTCTGTGAAAGGGGCAATACATGACAAAAAAAGGGCATTTAAAAAATACAAATCTGAGGGTACAGCTGTAGCCTTTGTAAAATATAAAGAGCTTAATAAAATCTGTAAAAATGTAATAAAATTAGCAAAAATACAAAATGAAAGGCAGGTGGCCAAGGATAGTAAAACAAATCCTAAAAAATTCTTCAAGCATATAAATGCAAAAAAGCCCAGGTCTGAACATGTAGGACCCCTAGATAATGGTAATGGGGAGTTGATCACAGGGGATCAAGAGAAGGCAGAGTTACTAAATGGGTTCTTTAGCTCTGTATATACAACAGAAGAAAGAGCAGCTGATGTAGCCGGTGCCAGTGCTGTTAATATATCAGTTGATATACTGAATTGGATGAATGTAGAGATGGTCCAAACTAAATTAAATAAAATAAATGTGCACAAGGCTCCGGGACCAGATGGGTTACACCCTAGAATTCTTAAAGAGCTTAGTTCAGTTATTTCTGTCCCCCTTTTCATAATATTCAGAGAATCTCTAGTGACTGGTATAGTGCCAAGGGACTGGCGCAGGGCAAATGTGGTGCCTATTTTCAAAAAGGGCTCTAGGTCTTCCCCGGGTAATTATAGACCAGTAAGCTTAACATCCATCGTGGGGAAAATGTTTGAGGGGCTATTGAGGGACTATATACAGGATTATGTGACAATAAATAGCATTATAAGTGACAGCCAGCACGGTTTTACTAAGGACAGAAGTTGTCAAACTAACCTAATCTGTTTTTATGAAGAGGTGAGCAGAAGTCTAGACAGAGGGGCCGCTGTGGATTTAGTGTTTTTAGACTTTGCAAAGGCATTTGACACTGTCCCCCATAGACGCCTAATGGGTAAATTAAGGACTATAGGTTTAGAAAATATAGTTTGTAATTGGATTGAGAATTGGCTCAAGGACCGTATCCAGAGGGTTGTGGTCAATGATTCCAACTCTGAATGGTCCCCGGTTATAAGTGGTGTACCCCAGGGTTCAGTGCTGGGACCACTATTATTCAACTTATTTATTAATGATATAGAGGAAGGGATTAATAGCACTATTTCTATTTTTGCAGATGACACCAAGCTATGTAATATAGTTCAGACTATGGAAGATGTTCATGAATTACAGGCAGATTTAAACAAACTAAGTGTTTGGGCGTCCACTTGGCAAATGAAGTTTAATGTAGATAAATGTAAAGTTATGCATCTTGGTACCAACAACCTGCATGCATCATATGTCCTAGGGGGCGCTACACTGGCGGATTCACTTGTTGAGAAGGATCTGGGTGTACTTGTAAATCATAAACTCAATAACAGCATGCAGTGTCAATCAGCTGCTTCAAAGGCCAGCAGGATATTGTCGTGTATTAAAAGAGGCATGGACTCGCGGGACAGGGATGTAATATTACCACTTTACAAAGCATTAGTGAGGCCTCATCTAGAATATGCAGTTCAGTTCTGGGCTCCAGTTCATAGAAAGGATGCCCTGGAGTTGGAAAAAATACAAAGAAGAGCAACGAAGCTAATAAGGGGCATGGAGAATTTAAGTTATGAGGAAAGATTGAAAGAATTAAACCTATTTAGCCTTGAAAAAAGAAGACTAAGGGGGGACATGATTAACTTATATAAATATATTAATGGCACATACAAAAAATATGGTGAAATCCTGTTCCTTGTAAAACCCCCTCAAAAAACAAGGGGGCACTCCCTCCGTCTGGAGAAAAAAAGGTTCAAGCTGCAGAGGCGACAAGGCTTCTTTACAGTGAGAACTGTGAATTTATGGAATAGCCTACCGCAGGAGCCGTCACAGCAGGGACAGGAGACACCGCAGGAGCCGTCACAGCAGGGACAGTAGATGGCTTTAAAAAAGGGTTAGATAATTTCCTAGAACAAAAAAATATTAGCTCCTATGTGTAGAAATTTTTCCTTCCCTTTTCCCTTCCCTTGGTTGAACTTGATGGACATGTGTCTTTTTTCAGCCGTACTAACTATGTAACTATGTAACTATGTAACTACAACTCCCAGCATGTCCAGGCTGTTATTATGTGATATCAGAGGACATTACAGGGGGAGATATAAGAGGAGAGAACTACAACTCCCAGCATGTCCAGGCTGTTATTACGTGATATCAGAGGACATTACAGGAGGAGATATGAGGAGAGAACTACAACTCCCAGCATGTCCAGGCTGTTATTACGTGATATCAGAGGACATTACAGAAGGAGATATAAGAGAGAACTACAACTCCCAGCATGTCCAGACTGTTATTATGTGATATCAGAGGACATTACAGGAGGAGATATAAGAGGAGAGAACTACAACTCCCAGCATGTCCAGGCTGTTATTATGTGATATCAGAGGACATTACAGGAGGAGATATAAGAGGAGAGGACTACAACTCCCAGCATGTCCAGGCTGTTATTATGTGATATCAGCAGACATTACAGGAGGAGATATAAGAGGAGAGAACTACAACTCCCAGCATGTCCAGACTGTTATTATGTGATATCAGAGGACATTACCGGAGGAGATATAAGAGGAGAGAACTACAACTCCCAGCATGTCCAGACTGTTATTATGTGATATCAGAGGACATTACAGGAGGAGATATAAGAGGAGAGAACTACAACTCCCAGCATGTCCAGGCTGTTATTACGTGATATCAGAGGACATTACAGGAGGAGATATGAGGAGAGGACTACAACTCCCAGCATGTCCAGACTGTTATTATATGATATCAGAAGACATTACAGGAGGATATATAAGAAGAGAGAACTACAACTTCCAGCATGTCCAGACTGTTATTATGGGATATCAGAGGACATTACATGAGGAGATATAAGAGGAGAGAACTACAACTCCCAGCATGTCCAGACTGTTTTTATGGGATATCAGAGGACATTACAGGAGGAGGTATAAGAGGAGAGAACTACAACTCCCAGCATGTCCAGACTGTTATTATGTGATATCAGAGGACATTACAGGAGGAGATATAAGAGGAGAGAACTACAACTCCCAGCATGTCCAGGCTGTTATTATGTGATATCAGAAGACATTACAGGAGGATATATAAGAGGAGAGAACTACAACTTCCAGCATGTCCAGACTGTTATTATGGGATATCAGAGGACATTACAGGAGATATAAGAGGAGAGAACTACAACTCCCAGCATGGCCAGACTGTTACTATGTGATATCAGAGGACATTACAGGAGGAGGTATAAGAGAGAACTACAACCCCCAGCATGTCCAGACTGTTATTATGTGATATCAGAGGACATTACAGGAGGAGATATAAGAGGAGAGGACTACAACTCCCAGCATGTCCAGACTGTTATTATGTGATATCAGAGGACATTACTGGAGGATATATAAGAGGAGAGGACTACAACTCCCAGCATGTCCAGTCTGTTATTATGTGATATCAGAGGACATTACAGGAGGAGATATAAGAGTCGAGGACTACAACTCCCAGCATGTCCAGACTGTTATTATGTGATATCAGAGGAGATATAAGAGGAGAGAACTACAACTCCCAGCATGTCCAGACTGTTGTTATGGGATATCAGAGGATATTACAGGGAGATATAAGAGGAGAGAACTACAACTCCCAGCATGTCCAGGGTGTTATTATGTGATATCAGAGGACATTACAGGAGGAGATATAAGAGGAGAGAACTACAACTCCCAGCATGTCCAGGCTGTTATTATGTGATATCAGAGGACATTACAGGAGGAGATATAAAAGAGGACTACAACTACCAGCATGTCCAGACTGTTATGTGATATCAGAGGAGATATAAGAGGAGAGAACTACAACTCCCAGCATGTCCAGACTGTTATTATGTGATATCAGAGGACATTACAGGAGGAGATATAAGAGAAGAACTACAACTCCCAGCATGTCCAGGCTGTTATTATGTGATATCAGAGGACATTACAGTAGGGGGTATAAGAGGAGAGAACTACAACTCCCAGCATGTCAACACTGTTATGTGATATCAGAGGACATTACAGGGGGAGATATAAGAGGAGAGAACTACAACTCCCAGCATGTCCAGACTGTTATTATTTGATATCAGAGGACATTACAGGAGGAGATATAAGAGGAGAGAACTACAACTCCCAGCATGTCCAGACTGTTATTATGTGATATCAGAGGACATTACAGGAGGAGGTAAAAGGGGAGAGAACTACAACTCCCAGCATGTCCAGACTGTTATTATGTGATATCAGAGGATATTACAGGAGGAGATATAAGAGGAGAGAACTACAACTCCCAGCATGTCCAGACTGTTATTATGTGATATCAGAGGAAATTACAGGTGGAGGTATAAGAGGAGAGAACTACAACTCCCAGCATGTCCAGTCTGTTATTATGTGATATCAGAGGACATTACAGGAGGAGATATAAGAGGAGAGAACTACAACTCCCAGCATGTCAAGACTGTTATTATGTGATATCAGAGGACATTACAGGGAGGAGATATAAGAGGAGAGGACTACAACTCCCAGCATGTCCAGACTGTTATTATGTGATATCAGAGGACATTACAGGAGGAGATATAAGAGGAGAGGACTACAACTCCCGGCATGTCCAGGCTGTTATTATGTTATATCAGAGGACATTACAGGAGGAGGTATAAGAGGAGAGAACTACAACTCCCAGCATGTCCAGACTTTTATTATGTGATATCAGAGGACATTACAGGGGGAGATATAAGAGGAGAGGACTACAACTCCCAGCATGTCCAGACTGTTATTATGTGATATCAGAGGACATTACAGGAGGAGATATAAGAGGAGTGAACTACAACTCCCAGCATGGCCAGACTGTTACTATGTGATATCAGAGGACATTACAGGAGGAGGTATAAGAGAGGACTACAACCCCCAGCATGCCCAGACTGTTATTATGTGATATCAGGACATTACAGGGAGGAGATATAAGAGGAGAGAACTACAACTCCCAGCATGTCCAGACTGTTATTATGTGATATCAGAGGACATTACAGGAGGAGATATAAGAGGAGAGGACTACAACTCCCAGCATGTCCAGTCTGTTATTATGTGATATCAGAGGACATTACAGGAGGAGATATAAGAGGAGAGGACTACAAGTCCCAGCATGTCCACACTGTTATTATGTGATATCAGAGGACATTACAGGAGGAGGTATAGGAGGAGAGAACTACAACTCCCAGCATGTCCAGACTGTTGTTATGGGATATCAGAGGATATTACAGGGAGATATAAGAGGAGAGAACTACAACTCCCAGCATGTCCAGGGTGTTATTATGTGATATCAGAGGACATTACAGGAGGAGATATAAGAGGAGAGAACTACAACTCCCATCATGTCCAGTCTGTTATTATGTGATATCAGAGGACATTACAGGAGGAGATATAAGAGGAGAGGACTACAACTCCCAGCATGTCCAGGCTGTTATTATGTGATATCAGAGGACATTACAGGAGGAGATATAAGAGGAGAGAACTACAACTCCCAGCATGTCCAGACTGTTATTATGTGATATCAGAGGATATTACAGGAGGAGATATAAGAGGAGAGAACTACAACTCCCAGCATGTCCAGACTGTTATGTGATATCAGAGGACATTACAGGAGGGTATATAAGAGGAGAGAACTACAACTCCCAGCATGTCCAGGCTGTTATTATGTGATATCAGAGGACATTACAGGGGGAGATATAAGAGGAGAGGACTACAACTCCCAGCATGTCCAGACTGTTATTATGTGATATCAGAGGACATTACAGGAGGAGATATAAGAGGAGAGAACTACAACTCCCAGCATGTCCAGACTGTTATTATGTGATATCAGAGGACATTACAGGAGGAGGTAAAAGGGGAGAGAACTACAACTCCCAGCATGTCCAGACTGTTATTATGTGATATCAGAGGAAATTACAGGAGGAGGTATAAGAGGAGAGAACTACAACTCCCAGCATGTCCAGTCTGTTATTATGTGATATCAGAGGACATTACAGGGGGAGATATAAGAGGAGATAACTACAACTCCCAGCATGTCCAGGCTGTTATTATGTGATATCAGAGGACATTACAGGAGGAGATATAAGAGGAGAGGACTACAACTCCCAGCATGTCCAGACTGTTATTATGTGATATCAGAGGACATTACAGGAGGAGGTATAAGAGGAGAAGACTACAACTCCCAGCATGTCCAGGCTGTTATTATGTGATATCAGAGGATATTACAGGGAGATATAAGAGGAGAGAACTACAACTCCCAGCATGTCCAGGGTGTTATTATGTGATATCAGAGGACATTACAGGAGGAGATATAAGAGGAGAGAACTACAACTCCCAGCATGTCAAGACTGTTATTATGTGATATCAGAGGACATTACAGGGGGAGATCTAACAGGAGATAACTACAACTCCCAGCATGTCCAGATTGTTATTATGTGATATCAGAGGACATTACAGGAGGAGATATGAGGAGAGAACTACAACTCCCAGCATGTCCAGACTGTTATTATGTGATATCAGAGGATATTACAGGGAGATATAAGAGGAGAGAACTACAACTCCCAGCATGTCCAGACTGTTATGTGATATCAGAGGACATTACAGGAGGGTATATAAGAGGAGAGAACTACAACTCCCAGCATGGCCAGACTGTTATTATCTGATATCAGAGGACATTACAGGAGGAGATATAAGAGGAGAGTACTACAACTCCCAGCATGTCCAAACTGTTATGTGATATTAGAGGACATTACAGGAGGAGATATAAGAGGAGAGAACTACAACTCCCAGCATGTCCAGGCTGTTATTATGTGATATTAGAGGACATTACAGGAGGAGGTAAAACATGAGAGAACTACAACTCCCAGCATGTCCAGACTGTTATTATGTGATATCAGAGGACATTACAGGAGGAGATATAAGATAAGAACTACAACTCCCAGCATGTCCAGACTGTTATTATGTGATATCAGAGGACATTACAGGGAGAGATATTAGAGGAAAGAACTACAACTCCCAGCATGTCCAGACTGTTATTATGTGATATCAGAGGACATTACAGGAGGAGATATAACAGGAGATAACTACAACTCCCAGCATGGCCAGACTGTTACTATGTGATATCAGAGGACATTACAGGAGGAGGTATAAGAGAGGACTACAACCCCCAGCATGCCCAGACTGTTATTATGTGATATCAGGACATTACAGGGAGGAGATATAAGAGGAGAGAACTACAACTCCCAGCATGTCCAGACTGTTATTATGTGATATCAGAGGACATTACAGGAGGAGATATAAGAGGAGAGGACTACAACTCCCAGCATGTCCAGTCTGTTATTATGTGATATCAGAGGACATTACAGGAGGAGATATAAGAGGAGAGGACTACAACTCCCAGCATGTCCAGACTGTTATTATGTGATATCAGAGGACATTACAGGAGGAGGTATAGGAGGAGAGAACTACAACTCCCAGCATGTCCAGACTGTTGTTATGGGATATCAGAGGATATTACAGGGAGATATAAGAGGAGAGAACTACAACTCCCAGCATGTCCAGGGTGTTATTATGTGATATCAGAGGACATTACAGGAGGAGATATAAGAGGAGAGAACTACAACTCCCATCATGTCCAGTCTGTTATTATGTGATATCAGAGGACATTACAGGAGGAGATATAAGAGGAGAGGACTACAACTCCCAGCATGTCCAGGCTGTTATTATGTGATATCAGAGGACATTACAGGGGGAGATATAAGAGGAGAGGACTACAACTCCTAGCATGTCCAGACTGTTATTATGTGATATCAGAGGACTTTACAGGAGGAGATATAAGAGGAGAGAACTACAACTCCCAGCATGTCCAGGCTGTTATTATGTGATATCAGAGGACATTACAGGGGGAGATATAAGAGGAGAGGACTACAACTCCCAGCATGTCCAGACTGTTATTATGTGATATCAGAGGACATTACAGGAGGAGATATAAGAGGAGAGAACTACAACTCCCAGCATGTCCAGACTGTTATTATGTGATATCAGAGGACATTACAGGAGGAGGTAAAAGGGGAGAGAACTACAACTCCCAGCATGTCCAGACTGTTATTATGTGATATCAGAGGACATTACAGGAGGAGATATAAGAGGAGATAACTACAACTCCCAGCATGTCCAGGCTGTTATTATGTGATATCAGAGGACATTACAGGAGGAGATATAAGAGGAGAGAACTACAACTCCCAGCATGTCCAGACTGTTATTATGTGATATCAGAGGACATTACAGGAGGAGATATAAGAGGAGAGAACTACAACTCCCAGCATGTCAAGACTGTTATTATGTGATATCAGAGGACATTACAGGGGGAGATCTAACAGGAGATAACTACAACTCCCAGCATGTCCAAACTGTTATGTGATATTAGAGGACATTACAGGAGGAGATATAAGAGGAGAGAACTACAACTCCCAGCATGTCCAGACTGTTATTATGTGATATTAGAGGACATTACAGGAGGAGGTAAAACATGAGAGAACTACAACTCCCAGCATGTCCAGACTGTTATTATGTGATATCAGAGGACATTACAGGAGGAGATATAAGATAAGAACTACAACTCCCAGCATGTCCAGACTGTTATTATGTGATATCAGAGGACATTACAGGAGGAGATATAAGAGAAGAACTACAACTCCCAGCATGTCCAGGCTGTTATTATGTGATATCAGAGGACATTACAGGGGGAGATATTAGAGGAAAGAACTACAACTCCCAGCATGTCGAGACTGTTATTATGTGATATCAGAGGACATTACAGGAGGAGATATAACAGGAGATAACTACAACTCCCAGCATGTCCAGACTGTTATTATGTGATATCAGAGGACATTACAGGGAGGAGGTATAAGAGGAGAGAACTACAACTCCCAGCATGTCCAGACTGTTATTATGTGATATCAGAGGACATTACAGGGAGGAGGTATAAGAGGAGAGAACTACAACTCCCAGCATGTCCAGACTGTTATTATGTGATATCAGAGGACATTACCGGAGGAGATATAAGAGGAGAGAACTACAACTCCCAGCATGTCCCGACTGTTATTATTTGATATCAGAGGACATTACAGGAGGAGATATAAGAGGAGAGAACTACAACTCCCAGCATGTCCAGACTGTTATTATGTGATATCAGAGGACATTACAGGAGGAGGTAAAAGGGGAGAGAACTACAACTCCCAGCATGTCCAGACTGTTATTATGTGATATCAGAGGAAATTACAGGTGGAGGTATAAGAGGAGAGAACTACAACTCCCAGCATGTCCAGGCTGTTATTATGTGATATCAGAGGAAATTACAGGAAGAGATATAAGAGGAGAGGACTACAACTCCCAGCATGTCCAGACTGTTATTATGTGATATCAGGACATTACAGGAGGAGATATAAGAGAGGACTACAACTCCCAGCATGTCCAGACTGTTATTATGTGATATCAGAGGACATTACAGGAGGAGGTATAAGAGGAGAGAACTACAACTCCCAGCATGTCCAGACTGTTATTATGTGATATCAGAGGACATTACAGGAGGAGATATAAGAGGAGAGAACTACAACTCCCAGCATGTCCAGACTGTTATTATGTGATATCAGGACATTACAGGAGGAGATATAAGAGAGGACTACAACTCCCAGCATGTCCAGACTGTTATTATGTGATATCAGAGGACATTACAGGTGGAGATATAAGAGAGAACTACAACTCCCAGCATGTCCAGACTGTTATTATGTGATATCAGGGGACATTACAGGAGGAGATATAAGAGGAGAGAACTACAACTCCCAGCATGTCCAGAGTGTTATTATGTGATATCAGAGGACATTACAGGAGGAGATATAAGAGGAGAGGACTACAACTCCCAGCATGTCCAGACTGTTATTATGTGATATCAGAGGACATTACAGGAGGAGGTATAAGAGGAGAGAACTACAACTCCCAGCATGTCCAGACTGTTATTATGTGATATCAGAGGACATTATAAGAGGATATAACTACAACTCCCAGCATGTCCAGACTGTTATTATGGGATATCAGAGGACATTACAGGAGGAGATATAAGAGGAGAGAACTACAACTCCCAGCATGGCCAGACTGTTATTATGTGATATCAGAGGACATTACAGGAGGAGATATAAGAGGAGAGAACTACAACTCCCAGCATGTCCAGTCTGTTATTATGTGATATCAGAGGACATTACAGGAGGAGATATAAGAGGAGAGGACTACAAGTCCCAGCATGTCCACACTGTTATTATGTGATATCAGAGGACATTACAGGAGGAGGTATAGGAGGAGAGAACTACAACTCCCAGCATGTCCAGACTGTTGTTATGGGATATCAGAGGATATTACAGGGAGATATAAGAGGAGAGAACTACAACTCCCAGCATGTCCAGGGTGTTATTATGTGATATCAGAGGACATTACAGGAGGAGATATAAGAGGAGAGAACTACAACTCCCATCATGTCCAGTCTGTTATTATGTGATATCAGAGGACATTACAGGAGGAGATATAAGAGGAGAGGACTACAACTCCCAGCATGTCCAGGCTGTTATTATGTGATATCAGAGGACATTACAGGAGGAGATATAAGAGGAGAGAACTACAACTCCCAGCATGTCCAGGCTGTTATTATGTGATATCAGAGGACATTACAGGGGGAGATATAAGAGGAGAGGACTACAACTCCCAGCATGTCCAGACTGTTATTATGTGATATCAGAGGACATTACAGGAGGAGATATAAGAGGAGAGAACTACAACTCCCAGCATGTCCAGACTGTTATTATGTGATATCAGAGGACATTACAGGAGGAGGTAAAAGGGGAGAGAACTACAACTCCCAGCATGTCCAGACTGTTATTATGTGATATCAGAGGACATTACAGGAGGAGATATAAGAGGAGAGAACTACAACTCCCAGCATGTCCAGACTGTTATTATGTGATATCAGAGGAAATTACAGGAGAAGGTATAAGAGGAGAGAACTACAACTCCCAGCATGTCCAGTCTGTTATTATGTGATATCAGAGGACATTACAGGGGGAGATATAAGAGGAGATAACTACAACTCCCAGCATGTCCAGGCTGTTATTATGTGATATCAGAGGACATTACAGGAGGAGATATAAGAGGAGAGGACTACAACTCCCAGCATGTCCAGACTGTTATTATGTGATATCAGAGGACATTACAGGAGGAGGTATAAGAGGAGAAGACTACAACTCCCAGCATGTCCAGGCTGTTATTATGTGATATCAGAGGATATTACAGGGAGATATAAGAGGAGAGAACTACAACTCCCAGCATGTCCAGGGTGTTATTATGTGATATCAGAGGACATTACAGGAGGAGATATAAGAGGAGAGAACTACAACTCCCAGCATGTCAAGACTGTTATTATGTGATATCAGAGGACATTACAGGGGGAGATCTAACAGGAGATAACTACAACTCCCAGCATGTCCAGATTGTTATTATGTGATATCAGAGGACATTACAGGAGGAGATATGAGGAGAGAACTACAACTCCCAGCATGTCCAGACTGTTATTATGTGATATCAGAGGATATTACAGGGAGATATAAGAGGAGAGAACTACAACTCCCAGCATGTCCAGACTGTTATGTGATATCAGAGGACATTACAGGAGGGTATATAAGAGGAGAGAACTACAACTCCCAGCATGGCCAGACTGTTATTATCTGATATCAGAGGACATTACAGGAGGAGATATAAGAGGAGAGAACTACAACTCCCAGCATGTCCAGGCTGTTATTATGTGATATTAGAGGACATTACAGGAGGAGGTAAAACATGAGAGAACTACAACTCCCAGCATGTCCAGACTGTTATTATGTGATATCAGAGGACATTACAGGAGGAGATATAAAAGAGGACTACAACTACCAGCATGTCCAGACTGTTATGTGATATCAGAGGAGATATAAGAGGAGAGAACTACAACTCCCAGCATGTCCAGACTGTTATTATGTGATATCAGAGGACATTACAGGAGGAGATATAAGAGAAGAACTACAACTCCCAGCATGTCCAGGCTGTTATTATGTGATATCAGAGGACATTACAGTAGGGGGTATAAGAGGAGAGAACTACAACTCCCAGCATGTCAACACTGTTATGTGATATCAGAGGACATTACAGGGGGAGATATAAGAGGAGAGAACTACAACTCCCAGCATGTCCAGACTGTTATTATTTGATATCAGAGGACATTACAGGAGGAGATATAAGAGGAGAGAACTACAACTCCCAGCATGTCCAGACTGTTATTATGTGATATCAGAGGACATTACAGGAGGAGGTAAAAGGGGAGAGAACTACAACTCCCAGCATGTCCAGACTGTTATTATGTGATATCAGAGGATATTACAGGAGGAGATATAAGAGGAGAGAACTACAACTCCCAGCATGTCCAGACTGTTATTATGTGATATCAGAGGAAATTACAGGTGGAGGTATAAGAGGAGAGAACTACAACTCCCAGCATGTCCAGTCTGTTATTATGTGATATCAGAGGACATTACAGGAGGAGATATAAGAGGAGAGAACTACAACTCCCAGCATGTCAAGACTGTTATTATGTGATATCAGAGGACATTACAGGGAGGAGATATAAGAGGAGAGGACTACAACTCCCAGCATGTCCAGACTGTTATTATGTGATATCAGAGGACATTACAGGAGGAGATATAAGAGGAGAGGACTACAACTCCCGGCATGTCCAGGCTGTTATTATGTTATATCAGAGGACATTACAGGAGGAGGTATAAGAGGAGAGAACTACAACTCCCAGCATGTCCAGACTTTTATTATGTGATATCAGAGGACATTACAGGGGGAGATATAAGAGGAGAGGACTACAACTCCCAGCATGTCCAGACTGTTATTATGTGATATCAGAGGACATTACAGGAGGAGATATAAGAGGAGTGAACTACAACTCCCAGCATGGCCAGACTGTTACTATGTGATATCAGAGGACATTACAGGAGGAGGTATAAGAGAGGACTACAACCCCCAGCATGCCCAGACTGTTATTATGTGATATCAGGACATTACAGGGAGGAGATATAAGAGGAGAGAACTACAACTCCCAGCATGTCCAGACTGTTATTATGTGATATCAGAGGACATTACAGGAGGAGATATAAGAGGAGAGGACTACAACTCCCAGCATGTCCAGTCTGTTATTATGTGATATCAGAGGACATTACAGGAGGAGATATAAGAGGAGAGGACTACAAGTCCCAGCATGTCCACACTGTTATTATGTGATATCAGAGGACATTACAGGAGGAGGTATAGGAGGAGAGAACTACAACTCCCAGCATGTCCAGACTGTTGTTATGGGATATCAGAGGATATTACAGGGAGATATAAGAGGAGAGAACTACAACTCCCAGCATGTCCAGGGTGTTATTATGTGATATCAGAGGACATTACAGGAGGAGATATAAGAGGAGAGAACTACAACTCCCATCATGTCCAGTCTGTTATTATGTGATATCAGAGGACATTACAGGAGGAGATATAAGAGGAGAGGACTACAACTCCCAGCATGTCCAGGCTGTTATTATGTGATATCAGAGGACATTACAGGAGGAGATATAAGAGGAGAGAACTACAACTCCCAGCATGTCCAGACTGTTATTATGTGATATCAGAGGATATTACAGGAGGAGATATAAGAGGAGAGAACTACAACTCCCAGCATGTCCAGACTGTTATGTGATATCAGAGGACATTACAGGAGGGTATATAAGAGGAGAGAACTACAACTCCCAGCATGTCCAGGCTGTTATTATGTGATATCAGAGGACATTACAGGGGGAGATATAAGAGGAGAGGACTACAACTCCCAGCATGTCCAGACTGTTATTATGTGATATCAGAGGACATTACAGGAGGAGATATAAGAGGAGAGAACTACAACTCCCAGCATGTCCAGACTGTTATTATGTGATATCAGAGGACATTACAGGAGGAGGTAAAAGGGGAGAGAACTACAACTCCCAGCATGTCCAGACTGTTATTATGTGATATCAGAGGAAATTACAGGAGGAGGTATAAGAGGAGAGAACTACAACTCCCAGCATGTCCAGTCTGTTATTATGTGATATCAGAGGACATTACAGGGGGAGATATAAGAGGAGATAACTACAACTCCCAGCATGTCCAGGCTGTTATTATGTGATATCAGAGGACATTACAGGAGGAGATATAAGAGGAGAGGACTACAACTCCCAGCATGTCCAGACTGTTATTATGTGATATCAGAGGACATTACAGGAGGAGGTATAAGAGGAGAAGACTACAACTCCCAGCATGTCCAGGCTGTTATTATGTGATATCAGAGGATATTACAGGGAGATATAAGAGGAGAGAACTACAACTCCCAGCATGTCCAGGGTGTTATTATGTGATATCAGAGGACATTACAGGAGGAGATATAAGAGGAGAGAACTACAACTCCCAGCATGTCAAGACTGTTATTATGTGATATCAGAGGACATTACAGGGGGAGATCTAACAGGAGATAACTACAACTCCCAGCATGTCCAGATTGTTATTATGTGATATCAGAGGACATTACAGGAGGAGATATGAGGAGAGAACTACAACTCCCAGCATGTCCAGACTGTTATTATGTGATATCAGAGGATATTACAGGGAGATATAAGAGGAGAGAACTACAACTCCCAGCATGTCCAGACTGTTATGTGATATCAGAGGACATTACAGGAGGGTATATAAGAGGAGAGAACTACAACTCCCAGCATGGCCAGACTGTTATTATCTGATATCAGAGGACATTACAGGAGGAGATATAAGAGGAGAGTACTACAACTCCCAGCATGTCCAAACTGTTATGTGATATTAGAGGACATTACAGGAGGAGATATAAGAGGAGAGAACTACAACTCCCAGCATGTCCAGGCTGTTATTATGTGATATTAGAGGACATTACAGGAGGAGGTAAAACATGAGAGAACTACAACTCCCAGCATGTCCAGACTGTTATTATGTGATATCAGAGGACATTACAGGAGGAGATATAAGATAAGAACTACAACTCCCAGCATGTCCAGACTGTTATTATGTGATATCAGAGGACATTACAGGGAGAGATATTAGAGGAAAGAACTACAACTCCCAGCATGTCCAGACTGTTATTATGTGATATCAGAGGACATTACAGGAGGAGATATAACAGGAGATAACTACAACTCCCAGCATGGCCAGACTGTTACTATGTGATATCAGAGGACATTACAGGAGGAGGTATAAGAGAGGACTACAACCCCCAGCATGCCCAGACTGTTATTATGTGATATCAGGACATTACAGGGAGGAGATATAAGAGGAGAGAACTACAACTCCCAGCATGTCCAGACTGTTATTATGTGATATCAGAGGACATTACAGGAGGAGATATAAGAGGAGAGGACTACAACTCCCAGCATGTCCAGTCTGTTATTATGTGATATCAGAGGACATTACAGGAGGAGATATAAGAGGAGAGGACTACAACTCCCAGCATGTCCAGACTGTTATTATGTGATATCAGAGGACATTACAGGAGGAGGTATAGGAGGAGAGAACTACAACTCCCAGCATGTCCAGACTGTTGTTATGGGATATCAGAGGATATTACAGGGAGATATAAGAGGAGAGAACTACAACTCCCAGCATGTCCAGGGTGTTATTATGTGATATCAGAGGACATTACAGGAGGAGATATAAGAGGAGAGAACTACAACTCCCATCATGTCCAGTCTGTTATTATGTGATATCAGAGGACATTACAGGAGGAGATATAAGAGGAGAGGACTACAACTCCCAGCATGTCCAGGCTGTTATTATGTGATATCAGAGGACATTACAGGGGGAGATATAAGAGGAGAGGACTACAACTCCTAGCATGTCCAGACTGTTATTATGTGATATCAGAGGACTTTACAGGAGGAGATATAAGAGGAGAGAACTACAACTCCCAGCATGTCCAGGCTGTTATTATGTGATATCAGAGGACATTACAGGGGGAGATATAAGAGGAGAGGACTACAACTCCCAGCATGTCCAGACTGTTATTATGTGATATCAGAGGACATTACAGGAGGAGATATAAGAGGAGAGAACTACAACTCCCAGCATGTCCAGACTGTTATTATGTGATATCAGAGGACATTACAGGAGGAGGTAAAAGGGGAGAGAACTACAACTCCCAGCATGTCCAGACTGTTATTATGTGATATCAGAGGACATTACAGGAGGAGATATAAGAGGAGATAACTACAACTCCCAGCATGTCCAGGCTGTTATTATGTGATATCAGAGGACATTACAGGAGGAGATATAAGAGGAGAGAACTACAACTCCCAGCATGTCAAGACTGTTATTATGTGATATCAGAGGACATTACAGGGGGAGATCTAACAGGAGATAACTACAACTCCCAGCATGTCCAAACTGTTATGTGATATTAGAGGACATTACAGGAGGAGATATAAGAGGAGAGAACTACAACTCCCAGCATGTCCAGACTGTTATTATGTGATATTAGAGGACATTACAGGAGGAGGTAAAACATGAGAGAACTACAACTCCCAGCATGTCCAGACTGTTATTATGTGATATCAGAGGACATTACAGGAGGAGATATAAGATAAGAACTACAACTCCCAGCATGTCCAGACTGTTATTATGTGATATCAGAGGACATTACAGGAGGAGATATAAGAGAAGAACTACAACTCCCAGCATGTCCAGGCTGTTATTATGTGATATCAGAGGACATTACAGGGGGAGATATTAGAGGAAAGAACTACAACTCCCAGCATGTCGAGACTGTTATTATGTGATATCAGAGGACATTACAGGAGGAGATATAACAGGAGATAACTACAACTCCCAGCATGTCCAGACTGTTATTATGTGATATCAGAGGACATTACAGGGAGGAGGTATAAGAGGAGAGAACTACAACTCCCAGCATGTCCAGACTGTTATTATGTGATATCAGAGGACATTACAGGGAGGAGGTATAAGAGGAGAGAACTACAACTCCCAGCATGTCCAGACTGTTATTATGTGATATCAGAGGACATTACCGGAGGAGATATAAGAGGAGAGAACTACAACTCCCAGCATGTCCCGACTGTTATTATTTGATATCAGAGGACATTACAGGAGGAGATATAAGAGGAGAGAACTACAACTCCCAGCATGTCCAGACTGTTATTATGTGATATCAGAGGACATTACAGGAGGAGGTAAAAGGGGAGAGAACTACAACTCCCAGCATGTCCAGACTGTTATTATGTGATATCAGAGGAAATTACAGGTGGAGGTATAAGAGGAGAGAACTACAACTCCCAGCATGTCCAGGCTGTTATTATGTGATATCAGAGGAAATTACAGGAAGAGATATAAGAGGAGAGGACTACAACTCCCAGCATGTCCAGACTGTTATTATGTGATATCAGGACATTACAGGAGGAGATATAAGAGAGGACTACAACTCCCAGCATGTCCAGACTGTTATTATGTGATATCAGAGGACATTACAGGAGGAGGTATAAGAGGAGAGAACTACAACTCCCAGCATGTCCAGACTGTTATTATGTGATATCAGAGGACATTACAGGAGGAGATATAAGAGGAGAGAACTACAACTCCCAGCATGTCCAGACTGTTATTATGTGATATCAGGACATTACAGGAGGAGATATAAGAGAGGACTACAACTCCCAGCATGTCCAGACTGTTATTATGTGATATCAGAGGACATTACAGGTGGAGATATAAGAGAGAACTACAACTCCCAGCATGTCCAGACTGTTATTATGTGATATCAGGGGACATTACAGGAGGAGATATAAGAGGAGAGAACTACAACTCCCAGCATGTCCAGAGTGTTATTATGTGATATCAGAGGACATTACAGGAGGAGATATAAGAGGAGAGGACTACAACTCCCAGCATGTCCAGACTGTTATTATGTGATATCAGAGGACATTACAGGAGGAGGTATAAGAGGAGAGAACTACAACTCCCAGCATGTCCAGACTGTTATTATGTGATATCAGAGGACATTATAAGAGGATATAACTACAACTCCCAGCATGTCCAGACTGTTATTATGGGATATCAGAGGACATTACAGGAGGAGATATAAGAGGAGAGAACTACAACTCCCAGCATGGCCAGACTGTTATTATGTGATATCAGAGGACATTACAGGAGGAGATATAAGAGGAGAGAACTACAACTCCCAGCATGTCCAGTCTGTTATTATGTGATATCAGAGGACATTACAGGAGGAGATATAAGAGGAGAGGACTACAAGTCCCAGCATGTCCACACTGTTATTATGTGATATCAGAGGACATTACAGGAGGAGGTATAGGAGGAGAGAACTACAACTCCCAGCATGTCCAGACTGTTGTTATGGGATATCAGAGGATATTACAGGGAGATATAAGAGGAGAGAACTACAACTCCCAGCATGTCCAGGGTGTTATTATGTGATATCAGAGGACATTACAGGAGGAGATATAAGAGGAGAGAACTACAACTCCCATCATGTCCAGTCTGTTATTATGTGATATCAGAGGACATTACAGGAGGAGATATAAGAGGAGAGGACTACAACTCCCAGCATGTCCAGGCTGTTATTATGTGATATCAGAGGACATTACAGGAGGAGATATAAGAGGAGAGAACTACAACTCCCAGCATGTCCAGGCTGTTATTATGTGATATCAGAGGACATTACAGGGGGAGATATAAGAGGAGAGGACTACAACTCCCAGCATGTCCAGACTGTTATTATGTGATATCAGAGGACATTACAGGAGGAGATATAAGAGGAGAGAACTACAACTCCCAGCATGTCCAGACTGTTATTATGTGATATCAGAGGACATTACAGGAGGAGGTAAAAGGGGAGAGAACTACAACTCCCAGCATGTCCAGACTGTTATTATGTGATATCAGAGGACATTACAGGAGGAGATATAAGAGGAGAGAACTACAACTCCCAGCATGTCCAGACTGTTATTATGTGATATCAGAGGAAATTACAGGAGAAGGTATAAGAGGAGAGAACTACAACTCCCAGCATGTCCAGTCTGTTATTATGTGATATCAGAGGACATTACAGGGGGAGATATAAGAGGAGATAACTACAACTCCCAGCATGTCCAGGCTGTTATTATGTGATATCAGAGGACATTACAGGAGGAGATATAAGAGGAGAGGACTACAACTCCCAGCATGTCCAGACTGTTATTATGTGATATCAGAGGACATTACAGGAGGAGGTATAAGAGGAGAAGACTACAACTCCCAGCATGTCCAGGCTGTTATTATGTGATATCAGAGGATATTACAGGGAGATATAAGAGGAGAGAACTACAACTCCCAGCATGTCCAGGGTGTTATTATGTGATATCAGAGGACATTACAGGAGGAGATATAAGAGGAGAGAACTACAACTCCCAGCATGTCAAGACTGTTATTATGTGATATCAGAGGACATTACAGGGGGAGATCTAACAGGAGATAACTACAACTCCCAGCATGTCCAGATTGTTATTATGTGATATCAGAGGACATTACAGGAGGAGATATGAGGAGAGAACTACAACTCCCAGCATGTCCAGACTGTTATTATGTGATATCAGAGGATATTACAGGGAGATATAAGAGGAGAGAACTACAACTCCCAGCATGTCCAGACTGTTATGTGATATCAGAGGACATTACAGGAGGGTATATAAGAGGAGAGAACTACAACTCCCAGCATGGCCAGACTGTTATTATCTGATATCAGAGGACATTACAGGAGGAGATATAAGAGGAGAGAACTACAACTCCCAGCATGTCCAGGCTGTTATTATGTGATATTAGAGGACATTACAGGAGGAGGTAAAACATGAGAGAACTACAACTCCCAGCATGTCCAGACTGTTATTATGTGATATCAGAGGACATTACAGGAGGAGATATAAGATAAGAACTACAACTCCCAGCATGTCCAGACTGTTATTATGTGATATCAGAGGACATTACAGGGAGAGATATTAGAGGAAAGAACTACAACTCCCAGCATGTCCAGACTGTTATTATGTGATATCAGAGGACATTACAGGAGGAGATATAACAGGAGATAACTACAACTCCCAGCATGGCCAGACTGTTACTATGTGATATCAGAGGACATTACAGGAGGAGGTATAAGAGAGGACTACAACCCCCAGCATGCCCAGACTGTTATTATGTGATATCAGGACATTACAGGGAGGAGATATAAGAGGAGAGAACTACAACTCCCAGCATGTCCAGACTGTTATTATGTGATATCAGAGGACATTACAGGAGGAGATATAAGAGGAGAGGACTACAACTCCCAGCATGTCCAGTCTGTTATTATGTGATATCAGAGGACATTACAGGAGGAGATATAAGAGGAGAGGACTACAACTCCCAGCATGTCCAGACTGTTATTATGGGATATCAGAGGACATTACAGGGGGAGATATAAGAGGAGAGGACTACAACTCCCAGCATGTCCAGACTGTTATTATGTGATATCAGAGGACATTACAGGAGGAGGTATAGGAGGAGAGAACTACAACTCCCAGCATGTCCAGACTGTTGTTATGGGATATCAGAGGATATTACAGGGAGATATAAGAGGAGAGAACTACAACTCCCAGCATGTCCAGGGTGTTATTATGTGATATCAGAGGACATTACAGGAGGAGATATAAGAGGAGAGAACTACAACTCCCATCATGTCCAGTCTGTTATTATGTGATATCAGAGGACATTACAGGAGGAGATATAAGAGGAGAGGACTACAACTCCCAGCATGTCCAGGCTGTTATTATGTGATATCAGAGGACATTACAGGAGGAGATATAAGAGGAGAGGACTACAACTCCCAGCATGTCCAGGCTGTTATTATGTGATATCAGAGGACATTACAGGGGGAGATATAAGAGGAGAGGACTACAACTCCTAGCATGTCCAGACTGTTATTATGTGATATCAGAGGACTTTACAGGAGGAGATATAAGAGGAGAGAACTACAACTCCCAGCATGTCCAGGCTGTTATTATGTGATATCAGAGGACATTACAGGGGGAGATATAAGAGGAGAGGACTACAACTCCCAGCATGTCCAGACTGTTATTATGTGATATCAGAGGACATTACAGGAGGAGGTAAAAGGGGAGAGAACTACAACTCCCAGCATGTCCAGACTGTTATTATGTGATATCAGAGGACATTACAGGAGGAGATATAAGAGGAGATAACTACAACTCCCAGCATGTCCAGGCTGTTATTATGTGATATCAGAGGACATTACAGGAGGAGATATAAGAGGAGAGAACTACAACTCCCAGCATGTCAAGACTGTTATTATGTGATATCAGAGGACATTACAGGGGGAGATCTAACAGGAGATAACTACAACTCCCAGCATGTCCAAACTGTTATGTGATATTAGAGGACATTACAGGAGGAGATATAAGAGGAGAGAACTACAACTCCCAGCATGTCCAGACTGTTATTATGTGATATTAGAGGACATTACAGGAGGAGGTAAAACATGAGAGAACTACAACTCCCAGCATGTCCAGACTGTTATTATGTGATATCAGAGGACATTACAGGAGGAGATATAAGATAAGAACTACAACTCCCAGCATGTCCAGACTGTTATTATGTGATATCAGAGGACATTACAGGAGGAGATATAAGAGAAGAACTACAACTCCCAGCATGTCCAGGCTGTTATTATGTGATATCAGAGGACATTACAGGGGGAGATATTAGAGGAAAGAACTACAACTCCCAGCATGTCGAGACTGTTATTATGTGATATCAGAGGACATTACAGGAGGAGATATAACAGGAGATAACTACAACTCCCAGCATGTCCAGACTGTTATTATGTGATATCAGAGGACATTACAGGGAGGAGGTATAAGAGGAGAGAACTACAACTCCCAGCATGTCCAGACTGTTATTATGTGATATCAGAGGACATTACAGGGAGGAGGTATAAGAGGAGAGAACTACAACTCCCAGCATGTCCAGACTGTTATTATGTGATATCAGAGGACATTACCGGAGGAGATATAAGAGGAGAGAACTACAACTCCCAGCATGTCCCGACTGTTATTATTTGATATCAGAGGACATTACAGGAGGAGATATAAGAGGAGAGAACTACAACTCCCAGCATGTCCAGACTGTTATTATGTGATATCAGAGGACATTACAGGAGGAGGTAAAAGGGGAGAGAACTACAACTCCCAGCATGTCCAGACTGTTATTATGTGATATCAGAGGAAATTACAGGTGGAGGTATAAGAGGAGAGAACTACAACTCCCAGCATGTCCAGGCTGTTATTATGTGATATCAGAGGAAATTACAGGAAGAGATATAAGAGGAGAGGACTACAACTCCCAGCATGTCCAGACTGTTATTATGTGATATCAGGACATTACAGGAGGAGATATAAGAGAGGACTACAACTCCCAGCATGTCCAGACTGTTATTATGTGATATCAGAGGACATTACAGGAGGAGGTATAAGAGGAGAGAACTACAACTCCCAGCATGTCCAGACTGTTATTATGTGATATCAGAGGACATTACAGGAGGAGATATAAGAGGAGAGAACTACAACTCCCAGCATGTCCAGACTGTTATTATGTGATATCAGGACATTACAGGAGGAGATATAAGAGAGGACTACAACTCCCAGCATGTCCAGACTGTTATTATGTGATATCAGAGGACATTACAGGTGGAGATATAAGAGAGAACTACAACTCCCAGCATGTCCAGACTGTTATTATGTGATATCAGGGGACATTACAGGAGGAGATATAAGAGGAGAGAACTACAACTCCCAGCATGTCCAGACTGTTATTATGTGATATCAGGGGACATTACAGGAGGAGATATAAGAGGAGAGGACTACAACTCCCAGCATGTCCAGACTGTTATTATGTGATATCAGAGGACATTACAGGAGGAGGTATAAGAGGAGAGAACTACAACTCCCAGCATGTCCAGACTGTTATTATGTGATATCAGAGGACATTATAAGAGGATATAACTACAACTCCCAGCATGTCCAGACTGTTATTATGGGATATCAGAGGACATTACAGGAGGAGATATAAGAGGAGAGAACTACAACTCCCAGCATGGCCAGACTGTTATTATGTGATATCAGAGGACATTACAGGAGGAGATATAAGAGGAGAGAACTACAACTCCCAGCATGTCCAGTCTGTTATTATGTGATATCAGAGGACATTACAGGAGGAGATATAAGAGGAGAGAACTACAACTCCCAGCATGTCCAGACTGTTATTATGGAATATCAGAGGAGATATAAGAGGAGAGAACTACAACTCCCAGCATGTCCAGACTGTTATTATGTGATATCAGAGGACATTACAGGAGGAGGTATAAGAGGAGAGGACTACAAGTCCCAGCATGTCCAGACTGTTATGTGATATCAGAGGAGATATAAGAGGAGAGAACTACAACTCCCAGCATGTCCAGACTGTTATTATGTGATATCAGAGGACATTACAGGAGGAGATATAAGAGGAGAGAACTACAACTCCCAACATGTCCAGGCTGTTATTATGGGATATCAGAGGAGATTACAGGAGGAGGTATAAGAGGAGAGAACTACAACTCCCAGCATGTCCAGTCTGTTATTATGTGATATTAGAGGACATTACAGGAGGAGATATAAGAGGAGAGAACTACAACTCCCAGCATGTCCAGGCTGTTATTATGTGATATCAGAGGACATTACAGGAGGAGATATAAGAGGAGAGAACTACAACTCCCAGCATGTCAAGACTGTTATTATGTGATATAAGAGGACATTACAGGGGGAGATATAACAGGAGATAACTACAACTCCCAGCATGTCCAGACTGTTATTATGTGATATCAGAGGACATTACAGGAGGAGATATGAGGAAAGAACTACAACTCCCAGCATGGCCAGACTGTTATTATCTGATATCAGAGGACATTACAGGAGGAGGTATAAGAGGAGAGGACTACAACTCCCAGCATATCCAGGCTGTTATTATGTGATATCAGAGGACATTACAGGAGATATAAGAGGAGAGAACTACAACTCCCAGCATGTCCAGACTGTTATTATGTGATATCAGAGGACATTACAGGAGGAGATATAAGAGGAGAGGACTACAACTCCCAGCATGTCCAGACTGTTATTATGTGATATCAGAGGACATTACAGGAGGAGATATAAGAGGAGAGAACTACAACTCCCAGCATGTCCAGGCTGTTATTATGTGATATCAGAGGACATTACAGGAGGAGATATAAGAGGAGAGAACTACAACTCCCAGCATGTCCAGGCTGTTATTACGTTATATCAGAGGACATTACAGGAGGAAGTATAAGAGGAGAGAACTACAACTCCCAGCATGTCCAGACTGTTATTATGATATCAGAGGACATTACAGGGGGAGGTATAGGAGGAGAGAACTACAACACCCAGCATGTCCAGACTGTTATTATGTGATCTCAGAGGACATTACAGGGAGGAGATATAAGAGGAGAGGACTACAACTCCCAGCATGTCCAGACTGTTATTATGTGATATCAGAGGACATTACAGGAGGAGATATAAGAGGAGAGGACTACAACTCCCAGCATGTCCAGGCTGTTATTATGTGATATCAGAGGACATTACAGGAGGAGGTATAAGAGGAGAGAACTACAACTCCCAGCATGTCCAGGCTGTTATTACGTGATATCAGAGGACATTACAGGAGGAGATATGAGGAGAGAACTACAACTCCCAGCATGTCCAGGCTGTTATTACGTGATATCAGAGGACATTACAGAAGGACATATAAGAGAGAACTACAACTCCCAGCATGTCCAGACTGTTATTATGTGATATCAGAGGATATTACAGGAGGAGGTATAAGAGGAGAGAACTACAACTCCCAGCATGTCCAGGCTGTTATTACGTGATATCAGAGGACATTACAGGAGGAGATATGAGGAGAGGACTACAACTCCCAGCGTGTCCAGACTGTTATTATGTGATATCAGAAGACATTACAGGAGGAGATATAAGAGGAGAGAACTACAACTCCCAGCATGTCCAGGCTGTTATTACGTGATATCAGAGGACATTACAGGAGGAGATATGAGGAGAGGACTACAACTCCCAGCGTGTCCAGACTGTTATTATGTGATATCAGAAGACATTACAGGAGGATATATAAGAGGAGAGAACTACAACTTCCAGCATGTCCAGAATGTTATTATGGGATATCAGAGGACATTACAGCAGGAGATATAAGAGGAGAGAACTACAACTCCCAGCATGTCCAGGCTGTTATTACGTGATATCAGAGGACATTACAGGAGGAGATATGAGGAGAGGACTACAACTCCCAGCGTGTCCAGACTGTTATTATGTGATATCAGAAGACATTACAGGAGGATATATAAGAGGAGAGAACTACAACTTCCAGCATGTCCAGAATGTTATTATGGGATATCAGAGGACATTACAGCAGGAGATATAAGAGGAGAGAACTACAACTCCCAGCATGTCCAGACTGTTATTATGTGATATCAGAGGACATTACAGGAGGAGATATAAGAGGAGAGAACTAAAACTCCCAGCATGTCCAGGCTGTTATTATGTGATATCAGAGGACATTACAGGAGGAGATATAAGAAGAGAGAACTACAACTCCCAGCATGTCCAGACTCTTATTATGTGATATCAGAGGACATTACAGGAGGAGATATAAGAGGAGAGGACTACAACTCCCAGCATGTCCAGACTGTTATTATGTGATATCAGAGGACATCACAGGGGGAGATATTAGAAGAGAGGACTACAACTCCCAGCATGTCCAGGCTGTTATTATGTGATATCAGAGGACATTACAGGAGGAAGTATAAGAGGAGAGGACTACAACTCCCAGCATGTCCAGACTGTTATTATGTGATATCAGAGGACATTACAGGAGGAGGTATAAGAGGAGAGAACTACAACTTCCAGCATGTCCAGACTGTTATTATATGATATCAGAGGACATTACAGGAGATATAAGAGGAGAGAACTACAACTCCCAGCATGTCCAGACTGTTATTATGGGATATCAGAGGACATTACAGGAGGATATAAGAGGAGATAACTACAACTCCCAGCATGTCCAGGCTGTTATTATGTGATATCAGAGGACATTACAGGAGGAGATATAAGAGGAGAGAACTACAACTCCCAGCATGGCCAGACTGTTATTATCTGATATCAGAGGACATTACAGGAGGAGATATAAGAGGAGAGGACTACAACTCCCAGCATGTCCAAACTGTTATGTGATATTAGAGGACATTACAGGAGGAGAAATAAGAGGAGAGAACTACAACTCCCAGCATGTCCAGACTGTTATTATGTGATATGAGAGGACATTACAGGAGGAGGTAAAACATGAGAGAACTACAACTCCCAGCATGTCCAGACTGTTATTATGTGATATCAGAGGACATTACAGGAGGAGATATAAGATAAGAACTACAACTCCCAGCATGTCCAGACTGTTATTATGTGATATCAGAGGACATTACAGGAGGAGATATAAGAGAAGAACTACAACTCCCAGCATGTCCAGGCTGTTATTATGCGATATCAGAGGACATTACAGTAGGGGGTATAAGAGGAGAGAACTACAACTCCCAGCATGTCAAGACTGTTATGTGATATCAGAGGACATTACAGGGGGAGATATAAGAGGAGAGAACTACAACTCCCAGCATGTCCAGACTGTTATTATGTGATATCAGAGGACATTACCGGAGGAGATATAAGAGGAGAGAACTACAACTCCCAGCATGTCCAGACTGTTATTATTTGATATCAGAGGACATTACAGGAGGAGATATAAGAGGAGAGAACTACAACTCCCAGCATGTCCAGACTGTTATTATGTGATATCAGAGGACATTACAGGAGGAGATATAAGAGGAGAAGACTACAACTCCCAGCATGTCCAGGCTGTTATTATGTGATATCAGAGGACATTACAGGAGGAGGTAAAAGGGGAGAGAACTACAACTCCCAGCATGTCCAGACTGTTATTATGTGATATCAGAGGACATTACAGGAGGAGATATAAGAGGAGAGAACTACAACTCCCAGCATGTCCAGACTGTTATTATGTGATATCAGAGGAAATTACAGGTGGAGGTATAAGAGGAGAGAACTACAACTCCCAGCATGTCCAGTCTGTTATTATGTGATATCAGAGGACATTACAGGAGGAGATATAAGAGGAGAGAACTACAACTCCCAGCATGTCCAGACTGTTATTATGTGATATCAGAGGACATTACAGGAGGAGATATAAGAGGAGAGAACTACAACTCCCAGCATGTCCAGGCTGTTATTATGTGATATCAGAGGACATTACAGGGGGAGATATAAGAGGAGAAGACTACAACTCCCAGCATGTCCAGACTGTTATTATGTGATATCAGAGGACATTACAGGAGGAGATATGAGGAGAGAACTACAACTCCCAGCATGGCCAGACTGTTATTATCTGATATCAGAGGACATTACAGGAGGAGGTATAAGAGAAGAGGACTACAACTCCCAGCATGTCCAGGCTGTTATTATGTGATCTCAGAGGACATTACAGGAGGAGATATAAGAGGAGAGAACTACAACTCCCAGCATGTCCAGACTGTTATTATGTGATATCAGAGGACATTACAGGAGGAGATATAAGAGGAGAGGACTACAACTCCCAGCATGTCCAGGCTGTTATTATGTGATATCAGAGGACATTACAGGAGGAGATATAAGAGGAGAGGACTACAACTCCCAGCATGTCCAGGCTGTTATTATGTTATATCAGAGGACATTACAGGAGGAAGTATAAGAGGAGAGAACTACAACTCCCATGATGTCCAGACTGTTATTATGTGATATCAGAGGACATTACAGGAGGAGATATAAGAGGAGAGGACTACAACTCCCAGCATGTCCAGGCTGTTATTATGTGATATCAGAGGACATTACAGGAGGAGATATAAGAGGAGAGAACTACAACTCCCAGCATGTCCAGACTGTTATTATGTGATATCAGAGGACATTACAGGGGGAGATATAAGAGGAGAGGACTACAACTCCCAGCATGTCCAGACTGTTATTATGTGATATCAGAGGACATTACAGGAGGAGATATAAGAGGAGAGGACTACAACTCCCAGCATGTCCAGGCTGTTATTATGTGATATCAGAGGACATTACAGGAGGAGATATAAGAGGAGAGGACTACAACTCCCAGCATGTCCAGGCTGTTATTATGTGATATCAGAGGACATTACAGGGGGAGATATAAGAGGAGAGGAGTACAACTCCCAGCATGTCCAGGCTGTTATTATGTGATATCAGAGGACATTACAGGAGGAGGTATAAGAGGAGAGAACTACAACTCCCAGCATGTCCAGGCTGTTATTACGTGATATCAGAGGACATTACAGAAGGAGATATAAGAGAGAACTACAACTCCCAGCATGTCCAGACTGTTATTATGTGATATCAGAGGACATTACAGGAGGAGATATAAGAGGAGAGAACTACAACTCCCAGCATGTCCAGACTGTTATTATGTGATATCAGCAGACATTACAGGAGGAGATATAAGAGAAGAGAACTACAACTCCCAGCATGTCCAGACTGTTGTTATGGGATATCAGAGGACATTACAGCAGGAGATATAAGAGGAGAGAACTACAACTCCCAGCATGTCCAGACTGTTATTATGTGATATCAGAAGACATTACAGGAGGATATATAAGAGGAGAGAACTACAACTTCCAGCATGTCCAGACTGTTATTATGTGATATCAGAGGACATTACAGGAGGAGATATAAGAGGAGAGGACTACAACTCCCAGCATGTCCCGACTGTTATTATGTGATATCAGAGGACATCACAGGGGGAGATATAAGAAGAGAGGACTACAACTCCCAGCATGTCCAGACTGTTATTATGTGATATCAGAGGACATTACAGGAGGAGATATGAGAGGAGAGAACTACAACTCCCAGCATGTCCAGGCTGTTATTATGTGATATCAGAGGACATTACAGGAGGAGATATAAGAGGAGAGGACTACAACTCCCAGCATGTCCAGACTGTTATTATGTGATATCAGAGGACATTACAGGTGGAGATATAAGAGAGAACTACAACTCCCAGCATGTCCAGACTGTTATTATGTGATATCAGGGGACATTACAGGAGGAGATATAAGAGGAGAGAACTACAACTCCCAGCATGTCCAGAGTGTTATTATGTGATATCAGAGGACATTACAGGAGGAGATATAAGAGGAGAGGACTACAACTCCCAGCATGTCCAGACTGTTATTATGTGATATCAGAGGACATTACAGGAGGAGGTATAAGAGGAGAGAACTACAACTCCCAGCATGTCCAGACTGTTATTATGTGATATCAGAGGACATTATAAGAGGATATAACTACAACTCCCAGCATGTCCAGACTGTTATTATGGGATATCAGAGGACATTACAGGAGGAGATATAAGAGGAGAGAACTACAACTCCCAGCATGGCCAGACTGTTATTATGTGATATCAGAGGACATTACAGGAGGAGATATAAGAGGAGAGAACTACAACTCCCAGCATGTCCAGTCTGTTATTATGTGATATCAGAGGACATTACAGGAGGAGATATAAGAGGAGAGAACTACAACTCCCAGCATGTCCAGACTGTTATTATGTGATATCAGAGGACATTACAGGAGGAGGTATAAGAGGAGAGGACTACAAGTCCCAGCATGTCCAGACTGTTATGTGATATCAGAGGAGATATAAGAGGAGAGAACTACAACTCCCAGCATGTCCAGACTGTTATTATGTGATATCAGAGGACATTACAGGAGGAGATATAAGAGGAGAGAACTACAACTCCCAACATGTCCAGGCTGTTATTATGGGATATCAGAGGAGATTACAGGAGGAGGTATAAGAGGAGAGAACTACAACTCCCAGCATGTCCAGTCTGTTATTATGTGATATTAGAGGACATTACAGGAGGAGATATAAGAGGAGAGAACTACAACTCCCAGCATGTCCAGGCTGTTATTATGTGATATCAGAGGACATTACAGGAGGAGATATAAGAGGAGAGAACTACAACTCCCAGCATGTCAAGACTGTTATTATGTGATATAAGAGGACATTACAGGGGGAGATATAACAGGAGATAACTACAACTCCCAGCATGTCCAGACTGTTATTATGTGATATCAGAGGACATTACAGGAGGAGATATGAGGAAAGAACTACAACTCCCAGCATGGCCAGACTGTTATTATCTGATATCAGAGGACATTACAGGAGGAGGTATAAGAGGAGAGGACTACAACTCCCAGCATATCCAGGCTGTTATTATGTGATATCAGAGGACATTACAGGAGATATAAGAGGAGAGAACTACAACTCCCAGCATGTCCAGACTGTTATTATGTGATATCAGAGGACATTACAGGAGGAGATATAAGAGGAGAGGACTACAACTCCCAGCATGTCCAGACTGTTATTATGTGATATCAGAGGACATTACAGGAGGAGATATAAGAGGAGAGAACTACAACTCCCAGCATGTCCAGGCTGTTATTATGTGATATCAGAGGACATTACAGGAGGAGATATAAGAGGAGAGAACTACAACTCCCAGCATGTCCAGGCTGTTATTACGTTATATCAGAGGACATTACAGGAGGAAGTATAAGAGGAGAGAACTACAACTCCCAGCATGTCCAGACTGTTATTATGATATCAGAGGACATTACAGGGGGAGGTATAGGAGGAGAGAACTACAACACCCAGCATGTCCAGACTGTTATTATGTGATCTCAGAGGACATTACAGGGAGGAGATATAAGAGGAGAGGACTACAACTCCCAGCATGTCCAGACTGTTATTATGTGATATCAGAGGACATTACAGGAGGAGATATAAGAGGAGAGGACTACAACTCCCAGCATGTCCAGGCTGTTATTATGTGATATCAGAGGACATTACAGGAGGAGGTATAAGAGGAGAGAACTACAACTCCCAGCATGTCCAGGCTGTTATTACGTGATATCAGAGGACATTACAGGAGGAGATATGAGGAGAGAACTACAACTCCCAGCATGTCCAGGCTGTTATTACGTGATATCAGAGGACATTACAGAAGGACATATAAGAGAGAACTACAACTCCCAGCATGTCCAGACTGTTATTATGTGATATCAGAGGATATTACAGGAGGAGGTATAAGAGGAGAGAACTACAACTCCCAGCATGTCCAGGCTGTTATTACGTGATATCAGAGGACATTACAGGAGGAGATATGAGGAGAGGACTACAACTCCCAGCGTGTCCAGACTGTTATTATGTGATATCAGAAGACATTACAGGAGGAGATATAAGAGGAGAGAACTACAACTCCCAGCATGTCCAGGCTGTTATTACGTGATATCAGAGGACATTACAGGAGGAGATATGAGGAGAGGACTACAACTCCCAGCGTGTCCAGACTGTTATTATGTGATATCAGAAGACATTACAGGAGGATATATAAGAGGAGAGAACTACAACTTCCAGCATGTCCAGAATGTTATTATGGGATATCAGAGGACATTACAGCAGGAGATATAAGAGGAGAGAACTACAACTCCCAGCATGTCCAGGCTGTTATTACGTGATATCAGAGGACATTACAGGAGGAGATATGAGGAGAGGACTACAACTCCCAGCGTGTCCAGACTGTTATTATGTGATATCAGAAGACATTACAGGAGGATATATAAGAGGAGAGAACTACAACTTCCAGCATGTCCAGAATGTTATTATGGGATATCAGAGGACATTACAGCAGGAGATATAAGAGGAGAGAACTACAACTCCCAGCATGTCCAGACTGTTATTATGTGATATCAGAGGACATTACAGGAGGAGATATAAGAGGAGAGAACTACAACTCCCAGCATGTCCAGGCTGTTATTATGTGATATCAGAGGACATTACAGGAGGAGATATAAGAGGAGAGAACTACAACTCCCAGCATGTCCAGACTCTTATTATGTGATATCAGAGGACATTACAGGAGGAGATATAAGAGGAGAGGACTACAACTCCCAGCATGTCCAGACTGTTATTATGTGATATCAGAGGACATCACAGGGGGAGATATTAGAAGAGAGGACTACAACTCCCAGCATGTCCAGGCTGTTATTATGTGATATCAGAGGACATTACAGGAGGAAGTATAAGAGGAGAGGACTACAACTCCCAGCATGTCCAGACTGTTATTATGTGATATCAGAGGACATTACAGGAGGAGGTATAAGAGGAGAGAACTACAACTTCCAGCATGTCCAGACTGTTATTATATGATATCAGAGGACATTACAGGAGATATAAGAGGAGAGAACTACAACTCCCAGCATGTCCAGACTTTTATTATGGGATATCAGAGGACATTACAGGAGGATATAAGAGGAGATAACTACAACTCCCAGCATGTCCAGGCTGTTATTATGTGATATCAGAGGACATTACAGGAGGAGATATAAGAGGAGAGAACTACAACTCCCAGCATGGCCAGACTGTTATTATCTGATATCAGAGGACATTACAGGAGGAGATATAAGAGGAGAGGACTACAACTCCCAGCATGTCCAAACTGTTATGTGATATTAGAGGACATTACAGGAGGAGAAATAAGAGGAGAGAACTACAACTCCCAGCATGTCCAGACTGTTATTATGTGATATGAGAGGACATTACAGGAGGAGGTAAAACATGAGAGAACTACAACTCCCAGCATGTCCAGACTGTTATTATGTGATATCAGAGGACATTACAGGAGGAGATATAAGATAAGAACTACAACTCCCAGCATGTCCAGACTGTTATTATGTGATATCAGAGGACATTACAGGAGGAGATATAAGAGAAGAACTACAACTCCCAGCATGTCCAGGCTGTTATTATGCGATATCAGAGGACATTACAGTAGGGGGTATAAGAGGAGAGAACTACAACTCCCAGCATGTCAAGACTGTTATGTGATATCAGAGGACATTACAGGGGGAGATATAAGAGGAGAGAACTACAACTCCCAGCATGTCCAGACTGTTATTATGTGATATCAGAGGACATTACCGGAGGAGATATAAGAGGAGAGAACTACAACTCCCAGCATGTCCAGACTGTTATTATTTGATATCAGAGGACATTACAGGAGGAGATATAAGAGGAGAGAACTACAACTCCCAGCATGTCCAGACTGTTATTATGTGATATCAGAGGACATTACAGGAGGAGATATAAGAGGAGAAGACTACAACTCCCAGCATGTCCAGGCTGTTATTATGTGATATCAGAGGACATTACAGGAGGAGGTAAAAGGGGAGAGAACTACAACTCCCAGCATGTCCAGACTGTTATTATGTGATATCAGAGGACATTACAGGAGGAGATATAAGAGGAGAGAACTACAACTCCCAGCATGTCCAGACTGTTATTATGTGATATCAGAGGAAATTACAGGTGGAGGTATAAGAGGAGAGAACTACAACTCCCAGCATGTCCAGTCTGTTATTATGTGATATCAGAGGACATTACAGGAGGAGATATAAGAGGAGAGAACTACAACTCCCAGCATGTCCAGACTGTTATTATGTGATATCAGAGGACATTACAGGAGGAGATATAAGAGGAGAGAACTACAACTCCCAGCATGTCCAGGCTGTTATTATGTGATATCAGAGGACATTACAGGGGGAGATATAAGAGGAGAAGACTACAACTCCCAGCATGTCCAGACTGTTATTATGTGATATCAGAGGACATTACAGGAGGAGATATGAGGAGAGAACTACAACTCCCAGCATGGCCAGACTGTTATTATCTGATATCAGAGGACATTACAGGAGGAGGTATAAGAGAAGAGGACTACAACTCCCAGCATGTCCAGGCTGTTATTATGTGATCTCAGAGGACATTACAGGAGGAGATATAAGAGGAGAGAACTACAACTCCCAGCATGTCCAGACTGTTATTATGTGATATCAGAGGACATTACAGGAGGAGATATAAGAGGAGAGGACTACAACTCCCAGCATGTCCAGGCTGTTATTCTGTGATATCAGAGGACATTACAGGAGGAGATATAAGAGGAGAGGACTACAACTCCCAGCATGTCCAGGCTGTTATTATGTTATATCAGAGGACATTACAGGAGGAAGTATAAGAGGAGAGAACTACAACTCCCATGATGTCCAGACTGTTATTATGTGATATCAGAGGACATTACAGGAGGAGATATAAGAGGAGAGGACTACAACTCCCAGCATGTCCAGGCTGTTATTATGTGATATCAGAGGACATTACAGGAGGAGATATAAGAGGAGAGAACTACAACTCCCAGCATGTCCAGACTGTTATTATGTGATATCAGAGGACATTACAGGGGGAGATATAAGAGGAGAGGACTACAACTCCCAGCATGTCCAGACTGTTATTATGTGATATCAGAGGACATTACAGGAGGAGATATAAGAGGAGAGGACTACAACTCCCAGCATGTCCAGGCTGTTATTATGTGATATCAGAGGACATTACAGGAGGAGATATAAGAGGAGAGGACTACAACTCCCAGCATGTCCAGGCTGTTATTATGTGATATCAGAGGACATTACAGGGGGAGATATAAGAGGAGAGGAGTACAACTCCCAGCATGTCCAGGCTGTTATTATGTGATATCAGAGGACATTACAGGAGGAGGTATAAGAGGAGAGAACTACAACTCCCAGCATGTCCAGGCTGTTATTACGTGATATCAGAGGACATTACAGAAGGAGATATAAGAGAGAACTACAACTCCCAGCATGTCCAGACTGTTATTATGTGATATCAGAGGACATTACAGGAGGAGATATAAGAGGAGAGAACTACAACTCCCAGCATGTCCAGACTGTTATTATGTGATATCAGCAGACATTACAGGAGGATATATAAGAGGAGAGAACTACAACTTCCAGCATGTCCAGACTGTTATTATGGGATATCAGAGGACATTACAGCAGGAGATATAAGAGGAGAGAACTACAACTCCCAGCATGTCCAGACTGTTATTATGTGATATCAGAAGACATTACAGGAGGATATATAAGAGGAGAGAACTACAACTTCCAGCATGTCCAGACTGTTATTATGTGATATCAGAGGACATTACAGGAGGAGATATAAGAGGAGAGGACTACAACTCCCAGCATGTCCCGACTGTTATTATGTGATATCAGAGGACATCACAGGGGGAGATATAAGAAGAGAGGACTACAACTCCCAGCATGTCCAGACTGTTATTATGTGATATCAGAGGACATTACAGCAGGAGATATGAGGAGAGAACTCCAACTCCAAGCATGTCCAGACTGTTATTATGTGATATCAGAGGACATTACAGGAGGAGATATGAGAGGAGAGAACTACAACTCCCAGCATGTCCAGGCTGTTATTATGTGATATCAGAGGACATCACAGGGGGAGATATAAGAAGAGAGGACTACAACTCCCAGCATGTCCAGACTGTTATTATGTGATATCAGAGGACATTACAGGAGGAGATATAAGAGAGGACTACAACTCCCAGCATGTCCAGGCTGTTATTATGTGATATCAGAGGACATTACAGGAGGAGGTATAAGAGTAGAGAACTACAACTCCCAGCATGTCCAGACTGTTATTATGTGATATCAGGACATTACAGGAGGAGATCTAAGAGAGGACTACAACTCCCAGCATGTCCTTACTGTTATTATGTGATATCAGAGGACATTACAGGAGGAGATATAAGAGGAGAGGACTACAACTCCCAGCATGTCCCGACTGTTATTATGTGATATCAGAGGACATCACAGGGGGAGATATAAGAAGAGAGGACTACAACTCCCAGCATGTCCAGACTGTTATTATGTGATATCAGAGGACATTACAGGAGGAGATATAAGAGAGGACTACAACTCCCAGCATGTCCAGGCTGTTATTATGTGATATCAGAGGACATTACAGGAGGAGGTATAAGAGTAGAGAACTACAACTCCCAGCATGTCCAGACTTATTATGTGATATCAGAGGACATTACAGGAGGAGGTATAAGAGGAGAGAACTACAACTCCCAGCATGTCCAGACTGTTATTATGGGATATCAGAGGACATTACATGAGGAGATATAAGAGGAGAGAACTACAACTCCCAGCATGTCCAGACTGTTATTATGGGATATCAGAGGACATTACATGAGGAGATATAAGAGGAGAGGACTACAACTCCCAGCATGTCCAGGCTGTTATTATGTGATATCAGAGGACATTACAGGAGGAGATATAAGAGGAGAGGACTACAACTCCCAGCATGTCCAGGCTGTTATTATGTGATATCAGAGGATATTACAGGAGGAGATATAAGAGGAGAGAACTACAACTCCCAGCATGTCCAGGCTGTTATTATGTGATATCAGAGGACATTACAGGAAGAGATATAAGAGGAGAGGACTACAACTCCCAGCATGTCCAGACTGTTATTATATGATATCAGAGGACATTACAGGAGATATAAGAGGAGAGAACTACAACTCCCAGCATGTCCAGACTGTTATTATATGATATCAGAGGACATTACAGGAGATATAAGAGGAGAGAACTACAACTCCCAGCATGTCCTGACTGTTATTATGTGATATCAGAGGACATTACAGGAGGAGATATAAGAGGAGAGAACTACAACTCCCAGCATGTCCAGACTGTTATTATGTGATATCAGGACATTACAGGAGGAGATCTAAGAGAGGACTACAACTCCCAGCATGTCCTTACTGTTATTATGTGATATCAGAGGACATTACAGGAGGAGGTATAAGAGAGAACTACAACCCCCAGCATGTCCAGACTGTTATTATGTGATATCAGGACATTACAGGGAGGAGATATAAGAGGAGAGAACTACAACTCCCAGCATGTCCAGACTGTTATTATGTGATATCAGAGGACATTACAGGAGGAGATATAAGAGGAGAGGACTACAACTCCCAGCATGTCCAGACTGTTATTATGTGATATCAGAGGACATTACAGGAGGAGGTATAAGAGGAGAGAACTACAACTCCCAGCATGGCCAGACTGTTATTATGTGATATCAGAGGACATTACAGGAGGAGATATAAGAGGAGAGAACTACAACTCCCAGCATATCCAGTCTGTTATTATGTGATATCAGAGGACATTACAGGAGGAGATATAAGAGGAGAGAACTACAACTCCCAGCATGTCCAGACTGTTATTATGGGATATCAGAGGAGATATAAGAGGAGAGAACTACAACTCCCAGCATGTCCAGACTGTTATTATGTGATATCAGAGGACATTACAGGAGGAGGTATAAGAGGAGAGGACTACAAGTCCCAGCATGTCCAGACTGTTATTATGCGATATCAGAGGACATTACAGGAGGAGATATAAGAGGAGAGAACTACAACTCCCAGCATGTCCAGACTGTTGTTATGGGATATCAGAGGATATTACAGGGAGATATAAGAGGAGAGAACTACAACTCCCAGCATGTCCAGGGTGTTATTATGTGATATCAGAGGACATTACAGGAGGAGATATAAGAGGAGAGAACTACAACTCCCAGCATGTCCAGGCTGTTATTATGTGATATCAGAGGACATTACAGGAGGAGATATAAGAGAGGACTACAACTCCCAGCATGTCCAGACTGTCATTATGTGATATCAGAGGACATTACAAGAGAAGATATAAGAGGAGAGGACTACAACTCCCAGCATGTCCAGACTGTTATGTGATATCAGAGGAGATATAAGAGGAGAGAACTACAACTCCCAGCATGTCCAGACTGTTATTATGTGATATCAGAGGACATTACAGGAGGAGGTATAAGAGGAGAGAACTACAACTCCCAGCATGTCCAGGCTGTTATTATGTGATATCAGAGGACATTACAGGAGGAGATATAAGAGGAGAGAACTACAACTCCCAGCATGTCCAGACTGTTATTATGTGATATCAGAGGACATTACAGGAGGAGATATAAGAGGAGAGAACTACAACTCCCAGCATGTCCAGACTGTTATTATGTGATATTAGAGGACATTACAGGAGGAGGTATAAGAGGAGAGAACTACAACTCCCAGCATGTCCAGACTGTTATTATGTGATATCAGAGGACATTACAGGAGGATATATAAGAGGAGAGAACTATAACTCCCAGCATGTCCAGACTGTTATTATGTGATATCAGAGGACATTACAGGAGGAGATATAAGAGGAGAGAACTACAACTCCCAGCATGTCCAGACTGTTATTATGTGATATTAGAGGACATTACAGGAGGAGATATAAGAGAAGGACTACAACTCCCAGCATGTCCAGGCTGTTATTATGTGATATCAGAGGACATTACAGGAGGAGATATAAGAGGAGAGAACTACAACTCCCAGCATGTCCAGACTGTTATTATGTGATATTAGAGGACATTACAGGAGGAGGTATAAGAGGAGAGAACTACAACTCCCAGCATGTCCAGACTGTTATTATGTGATATCAGAGGACATTACAGGAGGATATATAAGAGGAGAGAACTATAACTCCCAGCATGTCCAGACTGTTATTATGTGATATCAGAGGACATTACAGGAGGAGATATAAGAGGAGAGAACTACAACTCCCAGCATGTCCAGACTGTTATTATGTGATATTAGAGGACATTACAGGAGGAGATATAAGAGAAGGACTACAACTCCCAGCATGTCCAGGCTGTTATTATGTGATATCAGAGGACATTACAGTAGGGGGTATAAGAGGAGAGAACTACAACTCCCAGCATGTCAAGACTGTTATTATGTGATATCAGAGGACATTACCGGAGGAGATATAAGAGGAGAGAACTACAACTCCCAGCATGTCCAGACTGTTATTATTTGATATCAGAGGACATTACAGGGAGGTATAAGAGGAGAGAACTACAACTCCCAGCATGTCCAGACTGTTATTATGTGATATCAGAGGACATTACAGGAGGAGATATAAGAGGAGAGAACTACAACTCCCAGCATGTCCAGACTGTTATTATGTGATATCAGAGGACATTACAGGAGGAGGTAAAAGGGGAGAGAACTACAACTCCCAGCATGTCCAGACAGTTATTATGTGATATCAGAGGATATTACAGGAGGAGATATAAGAGGAGAGAACTACAACTCCCAGCATGTCCAGACTGTTATTATGTGATATCAGAGGAAATTACAGGTGGAGGTATAAGAGGAGAGAACTACAACTCCCAGCATGTCCAGTCTGTTATTATGTGATATCAGAGGACATTACAGGAGGAGATATAAGAGGAGAGAACTACAACTCCCAGCATGTCAAGACTGTTATTATGTGATATAAGAGGACATTACAGGGGGAGATATAACAGGAGATAACTACAACTCCCAGCATGTCCAGACTGTTATTATGTGATATCAGAGGACATTACAGGAGGAGATATGAGGAGAGAACTACAACTCCCAGCATGTCCAGACTGTTATTATGTGATATCAGAGGACATTACAGGAGGAGATATGAGGAAAGAACTACAACTCCCAGCATGGCCAGACTGTTATTATCTGATATCAGAGGACATTACAGGAGGAGGTATAAGAGGAGAGGACTACAACTCCCAGCATATCCAAGCTGTTATTATGTGATATCAGAGGACATTACAGGGGGAGATATAAGAGGAGAGAACTACAACTCCCAGCATGTCCAGACTGTTATTATGTGATATAAGAGAACATTACAGGGGGAGGTATATAAGGAGAGAACTACAACTCCCAGCATGTCCAGGCTGTTATTATTTGATATCAGAGGACATTACAGGGGGAGATATATAAGGAGAGAACTACAACTCCCAGCATGTCCAGGCTGTTATTATGTGATCTCAGAGGACATTACAGGAGGAGATATAAGAGGAGAGGACTACAACTCCCAGCATGTCCAGGCTGTTATTATGTGATATCAGAGGACATTACAGGAGGAGATATAAGAGGAGAGGACTACAACTCCCAGCATGTCCAGGCTGTTATTACGTTATATCAGAGGACATTACAGGAGGAAGTATAAGAGGAGAGAACTACAACTCCCAGCATGTCCAGACTGTTATTATGATATCAGAGGACATTACAGGAGGAGATATAAGAGGAGAGAACTACAACTCCCAGCATGTCCAGGCTGTTATTACGTGATATCAGAGGACATTACAGGAGGAGATGAGGAGAGGACTACAACTCCCAGCATGTCCAGACTGTTATTATGTGATATCAGAGGACATTACAGAAGGACATATAAGAGAGAACTACAACTCCCAGCATGTCCAGACTGTTATTATGTGATATCAGAGGATATTACAGGAGGAGATATGAGGAGAGAACTACAACTCCCAGCATGTCCAGACTGTTATTATGTGATATCAGAGGATATTACAGGAGGAGATATAAGAGGAGAGAACTACAACTCCCAGCATGTCCAGGCTGTTATTACGTGATATCAGAGGACATTACAGGAGGAGATGAGGAGAGGACTACAACTCCCAGCGTGTCCAGACTGTTATTATGTGATATCAGAAGACATTACAGGAGGATATATAAGAGGAGAGAACTACAACTTCCAGCATGTCCAGACTGTTATTATGTGATATCAGAGGACATTACTGGAGGAGATATAAGAGGAGAGAACTACAACTCCCAGCATGTCCAGGCTGTTATTACGTGATATCAGAGGACATTACAGGAGGAGATATGAGGAGAGGACTACAACTCCCAGCGTGTCCAGACTGTTATTATGTGATATCAGAAGACATTACAGGAGGATATATAAGAGGAGAGAACTACAACTCCCAGCATGTCCAGACTGTTATTATGTGATATCAGAGGACATTACAGGAGATATAAGAGGAGAGAACTACAACTCCCAGCATGTCCAGACTGTTATTATGGGATATCAGAGGACATTACAGGGGGAGATATAAGAGGAGAGAACTACAACTCCCAGCATGTCCAGACTGTTATTATGTGATATCAGAGGACATTACAGGGGGAGATATAAGAGGAGAGAACTACAACTCCCAGCATGTCCAGGCTGTTATTATGTGATATCAGAGGACATTACAGGAGGAGATATAAGAGGAGAGAACTACAACTCCCAGCATGTCCAGGCTGTTATGTGATATCAGAGGACATTACAGGAGGATATATAAGAGGAGAGAACTACAACTCCCAGCATGTCCAGACTGTTATTATCTGATATCAGAGGACATTACAGGAGGAGATATAAGAGAGAACTACAACTCCCAGCATGTCCAGACTGTTATTATGTGATATCAGAGGACATTACAGGAGGAGATATAAGAGGAGAGAACTACAACTCCCAGCATGTCCAGACTGTTATTATGTGATATCAGAGGACATTACAGGAGGAGGTATAAGAGGAGAGAACTACAACTCCCAGCATGTCCAGACTGTTATTATATGATATCAGAGGACATTACAGGAGATATAAGAGGAGAGAACTACAACTCCCAGCATGTCCAGACTGTTATTATGTGATATCAGAGGACATTACAGGAGGAGGTATAAGAGGAGAGAACTACAACTCCCAGCATGTCCAGACTGTTATTATGTGATATCAGAGGACATTACAGGAGGAGATATAAGAGAGAACTACAACTCCCAGCATGTCCAGACTGTTATTATGTGATATCAGAGGACATTACAGGAGGAGATATAAGAGGAGAGAACTACAACTCCCAGCATGTCCAGACTGTTATTATGTGATATCAGAGGACATTACAGGAGGAGGTATAAGAGGAGAGAACTACAACTCCCAGCATGTCCAGACTGTTATTATGTGATATCAGAGGACATTACAGGAGGAGATATAAGAGGAGAGGACTACAACTCCCAGCATGTCCAGACTGTTATTATGTGATATCAGAGGACATTACAGGAGGAGATATAAGAGGAGAGGACTACAACTCCCAGCATGTCCAGGCTGTTATTATGTGATATCAGAGGACATTACAGGAGGAGATATAAGAGGAGAGGACTACAACTCCCAGCATGTCCAGGCTCTTATTATGTGATATCAGAGGACATTACAGGAGGAGATATGAGGAGAGAACTACAACTCCCAGCATGTCCAGGCTGTTATTACGTGATATCAGAGGACATTACAGGAGAAGATATAAGAGGAGAGGACTACAACTCCCAGCATGTCCAGACTGTTATTATGTGATATCAGAGGACATTACAGGGGGAGATATAAGAGGAGAGAACTACAACTCCCAGCATGTCCAGGCTGTTATTATGTGATATTAGAGGACATTACAGGAGGAGATATAAGAGGAGAGGACTACAACTCCCAGCATGTCCAGACTGTTATTATGTGATATCAGAGGACATTACAGGAGGAGATATAAGAGGAGAGAACTACAACTCCCAGCATGTCCAGGCTGTTATTACGTGATATCAGAGGACATTACAGGAGGAGATATGAGGAGAGGACTACAACTCCCAGCGTGTCCAGACTGTTATTATGTGATATCAGAAGACATTACAGGAGGATATATAAGAGGAGAGAACTACAACTTCCAGCATGTCCAGACTGTTATTATGGGATATCAGAGGACATTACAGCAGGAGATATAAGAGGAAAGGACTACAACTCCCAGCATGTCCAGACTGTTATTATGTGATATCAGAGGACATTACAGGAGGAGATATAAGAGGAGAGAACTACAACTCCCAGCATGTCCAGGCTGTTATTATGTGATATCAGAGGACATTACAGGAGGAGATATAAGAGGAGAGGACTACAACTCCCAGCATGTCCAGACTGTTATTATGTGATATCAGAGGACATTACAGGAGGAGATATAAGAGGAGAGAACTACAACTCCCAGCATGTCCAGACTGTTATTATGTGATATCAGAGGACATTACAGGGGGAGATATAAGAGGAGAGAACTACAACTCCCAGCATGTCACGACTGTTATTATGTGATATCAGAGGACATTACAGGAGGAGATATAAGAGGAGAGAACTACAACTCCCAGCATGTCCAGACTGTTATTATGTGATATCAGAGGACATTACAGGAGGTATAAGAGGAGAGAACTACAACTCCCAGCATGTCCAGACTGTTATTATGTGATATCAGAGGACATTACAGGAGGAGATATAAGAGGAGAGGACTACAACTCCCAGCATGTCCAGGCTGTTATTATGTGATATCAGAGGACATTACAGGAGGAGATATAAGAAGAGAGGACTACAACTCCCAGCATGTCCAGACTGTTATTATGTGATATCAGAGGACATTACAGGAGGAGATATAAGAGGAGAGAACTACAACTCCCAGCATGTCCAGGCTGTTATTATGTGATATCAGAGGACATTACAGGAGGAGATATAAGAGGAGAGAACTACAACTCCCAGCATGTCCAGACTGTTATTATGTGATATCAGAGGACATTACAGGAGGAGGTATAAGAGGAGAGAACTACAACTCCCAGCATGTCCAGTCTGTTATTATGGGATATCAGAGGACATTACAGGAGGAGATATAAGAGGAGAGAACTACAACTCCCAGCATGTCCAGGCTGTTACTATGTGATATCAGAGGACATTACAGGGGGAGATATAAGAGGAGAGGACTACAACTCCCAGCATGTCCAGACTGTTATTATATGATATCAGAGGACATTACAGGAGATATAAGAGGAGAGAACTACAACTCCCAGCATGTCCAGACTGTTATTATGTGATATCAGAGGACATTACAGGAGGAGATATAAGAGGAGAGGACTACAACTCCCAGTATGTCCAGACTGTTATTATGTGATATCAGAGGACATTACAGGAGGAGGTATATGAGGAGAGAACTACAACTCCCAGCATGTCCAGACTGTTATTATGTGATATCAGAGGACATTACAGGAGGAGATATAAGAGGAGAGAACTACAACTCCCAGCATGTCCAGACTGTTATTATGTGATATCAGAGGACATTACAGGAGGAGATATAAGAGGAGAGAACTACAACTCCCAGCATGTCCAGACTGTTATTATGTGATATCAGAGGACATTACAGGAGGAGATATAAGAGGAGAGGACTACAACTCCCAGCATGTCCAGGCTGTTATTATGTGATATCAGAGGACATTACAGGAGTACAGGAGGAGATATAAGAGGAGAGAACTACAACTCCCAGCATGTCCAGGCTGTTATTATGTGATATCAGAGGACATTACAGGAGGAGGTATAAGAGGAGAACTACAACTCCCAGCATGTCCAGACTGTTATTATGTGATATCAGAGGACATTACAGGAGAAGATATAAGAGGAGAGAACTACAACTCCCAGCATGTCCAGACTGTTATTATGTGATATCAGAGGACATTACAGGAGGAGATATAAGAGGAGAGGACTACAACTCCCAGCATGTCCAGACTGTTATTATGTGATATCAGAGGACATTACTGGAGGATATATAAGAGGAGAGGACTACAACTCCCAGCATGTCCAGACTGTTATTATGTGATATCAGAGGAGATATAAGAGGAGAGAACTACAACTCCCAGCATGTCCAGACTGTTGTTATGGGATATCAGAGGATATTACAGGGAGATATAAGAGGAGAGAACTACAACTCCCAGCATGTCCAGACTGTTATTATGTGATATCAGAGGACATTACAGGAGGAGATATAAGAGGAGAGAACTACAACTCCCAGCATGTCCAGGCTGTTATTATGTGATATCAGAGGACATTACAGGAGGAGATATAAGAGAGGACTACAACTCCCAGCATGTCTAGACTGTTATTATGTGATATCAGAGGACATTACAGGAGGAGATATAAGAGGAGAGAACTACAACTCCCAGCATGTCCAGACTGTTATTATGTGATATCAGAGGACATTACAGGAGGAGATATAAGAGAAGAACTACAACTCCCAGCATGTCCAGGCTGTTATTATGTGATATCAGAGGACATTACAGTAGGGGGTATAAGAGGAGAGAACTACAACTCCCAGCATGTCCAGGCTGTTACTATGTGATATCAGAGGACATTACAGGGGGAGATATAAGAGGAGAGAACTACAACTCCCAGCATGTCCAGACTGTTATTATTTGATCTCAGAGGACATTACAGGAGGAGATATAAGAGGAGAGAACTACAACTCCCAGCATGTCCAGACTGTTATTATGTGATATCAGAGGATATTACAGGAGGAGATATAAGAGGAGAGAACTACAACTCCCAGCATGTCCAGACTGTTATTATGTGATATCAGAGGAAATTACAGGTGGAGATATAAGAGGAGAGAACTACAACTCCCAGCATGTCCAGACTGTTATTATGTGATATCAGAGGACATTACAGGGGGAGATATAAGAGGAGAGAACTACAACTCCCAGCATGTCCAGTCTGTTATTATGTGATATCAGAGGACATTACAGGAGGAGATATAAGAGGAGAGGACTACAACTCCCAGCATGTCCAGACTGTTATTATGTGATATCAGAGGACATTACAGGAGAAGATATAAGAGGAGAGAACTACAACTCCTAGCATGGCCAGACTGTTATTATCTGATATCAGAGGACATTACAGGAGGAGGTATAAGAGGAGAGGACTACAACTCCCAGCATGTCCAGGCTGTTATTATGTGATCTCAGAGGACATTACAGGAGGAGATATAAGAGGAGAGAACTACAACTCCCAGCATGTCCAGACTGTTATTATGTGATATCAGAGGACATTACAGGAGGAGATATAAGAGGAGAGGACTACAACTCCCAGCATGTCCAGGCTGTTATTATGTGATATCAGAGGACATTACAGGAGGAGATATAAGAGGAGAGAACTACAACTCCCAGCATGTCCAGACTGTTATTATGTGATATCAGAGGACATTACAGGAGGAGGTATAAGAGGAGAACTACAACTCCCAGCATGTCCAGACTGTTATTATGTGATATCAGAGGACATTACAGGAGAAGATATAAGAGGAGAGAACTACAACTCCCAGCATGTCCAGACTGTTATTATGTGATATCAGAGGACATTACAGGAGGAGATATAAGAGGAGAGGACTACAACTCCCAGCATGTCCAGACTGTTATTATGTGATATCAGAGGACATTACTGGAGGATATATAAGAGGAGAGGACTACAACTCCCAGCATGTCCAGACTGTTATTATGTGATATCAGAGGAGATATAAGAGGAGAGAACTACAACTCCCAGCATGTCCAGACTGTTGTTATGGGATATCAGAGGATATTACAGGGAGATATAAGAGGAGAGAACTACAACTCCCAGCATGTCCAGGGTGTTATTATGTGATATCAGAGGACATTACAGGAGGAGATATAAGAGGAGAGAACTACAACTCCCAGCATGTCCAGACTGTTATTATGTGATATCAGAGGACATTACAGGAGGAGATATAAGAGAAGAACTACAACTCCCAGCATGTCCAGGCTGTTATTATGTGATATCAGAGGACATTACAGTAGGGGGTATAAGAGGAGAGAACTACAACTCCCAGCATGTCAAGACTGTTATGTGATATCAGAGGACATTACAGGGGGAGATATAAGAGGAGAGAACTACAACTCCCAGCATGTCCAGACTGTTATTATTTGATATCAGAGGACATTACAGGAGGAGATATAAGAGGAGAGGACTACAACTCCCAGCATGTCCAGGCTGTTATTATGTGATATCAGAGGACATTACAGGAGGAGGTATAAGAGGAGAGAACTACAACTCCCAGCATGTCCAGACTGTTATTATGTGATATCAGAGGACATTACAGGAGGAGATATAAGAGGAGAGAACTACAACTCCCAGCATGTCCAGGCTGTTATTATGTGATATCAGAGGACATTACAGGAGGAGATATGAGGAGAGAACTACAACTCCCAGCATGTCCAGACTGTTATTATGTGATATCAGAGGACATTACAGGAGGAGATATAAGAGGAGAGAACTACAACTCCCAGCATGTCCAGACTGTTATTATGTGATATCAGAGGAAATTACAGGTGGAGATATAAGAGGAGAGAACTACAACTCCCAGCATGTCCAGACTGTTATTATGTGATATCAGAGGACATTACAGGGGGAGATATAAGAGGAGAGAACTACAACTCCCAGCATGTCCAGTCTGTTATTATGTGATATCAGAGGACATTACAGGAGGAGATATAAGAGGAGAGGACTACAACTCCCAGCATGTCCAGACTGTTATTATGTGATATCAGAGGACATTACAGGAGAAGATATAAGAGGAGAGAACTACAACTCCTAGCATGGCCAGACTGTTATTATCTGATATCAGAGGACATTACAGGAGGAGGTATAAGAGGAGAGGACTACAACTCCCAGCATGTCCAGACTGTTATTATGTGATATCAGAGGACATTACAGGAGGAGGTATAAGCGGAGAGAACTACAACTCCCAGCATGACCAGACTGTTATTATGTGATACCAGAGGACATTACAGGAGGAAGTATAAGAGGAGAGGACTACAACTCCCAGCATGTCCAGGCTGTTATTATGTGATCTCAGAGGACATTACAGGAGGAGATATTAGAGGAGAGAACTACAACTCCCAGCATGTCCAGACTGTTATTATGTGATATCAGAGGACATTACAGGAGGAGATATAAGAGGAGAGGACTACAACTCCCAGCATGTCCAGGCTGTTATTATGTGATATCAGAGGACATTACAGGAGGAGATATAAGAGGAGAGGACTACAACTCCCGGCATGTCCAGGCTGTTATTATGTTATATCAGAGGACATTACAGGAGGAAGTATAAGAGGAGAGAACTACAACTCCCAGCATGTCCAGACTGTTATTATGTGATATCAGAGGACATCACAGGGGGAGATATAAGAAGAGAGGACTACAACTCCCAGCATGTCCAGACTGTTATTATGTGATATCAGAGGACATTACAGGAGGAGATATAAGAGAGAACTACAACTCCCAGTATGTCCAGGCTGTTATTATGTGATATTAGATGACATTACAGGGAGAGGTATAAGAGGAGAGGACTACAACTCCCAGCATGTCCAGGCTGTTATTATGTGATATCAGAGGACATTACAGGAGATATAAGAGGAGAGGACTACAACTCCCAGCATGTCCAGACTGTTATTATCTTATATCAGAGGACATTACAGGAGGAGGTATAAGAGGAGAGAACTACAACTCCCAGCATGGCCAGACTGTTATTATGTGATATCAGAGGACATTACAGGAGGAGATATAAGAGGAGAGAACTACAACTCCCAGCATGTCCAGACTGTTATTATGTGATATCAGAGGACATTACAGGAGGAGATATAAGAGGAGAGAACTACAACTCCCAGCATGTCCAGGCTGTTATTATGTGATATCAGAGGACATTACAGGAGGAGGTATAAGAGTAGAGGACTACAACTCCCAGCATGTCCAGGCTATTATTATGTGATATCAGAGGACATTACAGGAGGAGATATAAGAGGAGAGGACTATAACTCCCAGCATGTCCAGGCTGTTATTATGTGATATCAGAGGACATTACAGGAGGAGGTATAAGAGTAGAGGACTACAACTCCCAGCATGTCCATACTGTTATTATGTGATATCAGAGGACATTACAGGAGGAGATATAAGAGGAGAGAACTACAACTCCCAGCATGTCCAGACTGTTATTATGTGATATCAGAGGACATTACAGGAGGAGATATAAGAGGAGAGAACTACAACTCCCAGCATGTCCAGACTGTTATTATGTGATATCAGAGGACATTACAGGAGGAGGTATAAGAGGAGAGGACTACAACTCCCAGCATGTCCAGGCTGTTATTATGTGATATCAGAGGACATTACAGGAGGAGATATAAGAGGAGAGGACTACAACTCCCAGCATGTCCAGTCTGTTATTATGTGATATCAGAGGACATTACAGGAGGAGATATAAGAGGAGAGGACTACAACTCCCAGCATGTCCAGACTGTTATTATGTGATATCAGAGAACATTACAGGAGGAGGTATAAGAGGAGAGAACTACAACTCCCAGCATGTCCAGTCTGTTATTATGTGATATCAGAGGACATTACAGGAGGAGGTATAAGGGGAGAGAACTACAACTCCCAGCATGTCCAGGCTGTTATTATGGGATATCAGAGGACATTACAGGAGGAGATATAAGGGGAGAGAACTACAACTCCCAGCATGGCCAGACTGTTATTATGTGATATCAGAGAACATTACAGGAGGAGATATAAGAGGAGAGAACTACAACTCCCAGCATGTCCAGGCTGTTATTATGTGATATCAGAGGACATTACAGGAGGAGGTATAAGAGGAGAGAACTACAACTCCCAGCATGTCCAGACTGTTATGTGATATCAGAGGACATTACAGGAGGAGATATAAGAGGAGAGGACTACAACTCCCAGCATGTCCAGACTGTTATTATGTGATATCAGAGGACATTACAGGAGGAGATATAAGAGAGGACTACAACTCCCAGCATTCCTCTGGCTCCGCCTCTCACACAATTGCTGACAACCTATAGGAGAAAAAACACTGATTGATCACCAGATCACACGTCACATAGCCCCGCCCCTCACATAGCCCCGCCCTTCATGGCACGTGGTTATCGCCTGGCCACACTACATAGGAGCGACGCCCTCATTGTATGATACGTCATCATGCAGCACAGAAGCCCCGCCTCCTCGCATAGCCCCGCCCGTCATTTCATGTAATTTCTTATTATTAGCGCTTCTTCCTGGATTTTTCCGCCGCACAGCGAAGCTCCGCCCCCTACAGTACTGGTCACATGACAGGACGTCATCACAGGTCCTTGGTTCACTTTACGCACAGTTGAGCTCCGCCCTCTCCGTTCCTGGTCACATGATGGTGACGTCATCACAGGTCCTTGGTTTACTTCGCTGCTTTGTTGAACTTCCGCCCCCTCCTGTACTGATCACATGATAGTGACGTCATCACAGGTGCTTGGTCCACTACGCCGCACAGTTGAGCTCCGCCTCCTCCGGTACTGATCACATGATGGTGACGTCAACACAGGTCCTTCAGACATAGTCCTATAACAGATACGTAGCAGGTCCTGGTCGGGGGAGGACTGGTCGTAACTGCTGTTGTGTTCTTCTCTCTGTTATCAGTCAGTAGAAGATTTCCCATGATTCACAGCGGTGTATACAGAGGATATATATATATTACCTGCTACTAAGCTGCATTCTCCCCTGTCTTACATTATTAGTAGAAGAAGACGCGGCGTGTGACTGCAGTGTAAGGTAAGATGACGTCACACGCGTTATATGTGAGGAGAGAGGCTGCCGGTGACATGTTATATGTGAGGAGAGAGGCTGCCGGTGACATGTTATATGTGAGGAGAGAGGCTGCCGGTGACATGTTATATG